>NW_012121043.1:8374569-8385980 GCF_000951035.1 Colobus angolensis palliatus | reverse complement strand
TAAAGTTAAGATAAGGGAAAGAATCTTAAGAGCTATGTGAAAAAAGTACTAGGGTAACATATAAAGGAAAACCTATCAGATTAACAGCAGATTTCGCAGCAGAAACCCTAAAAACTAGGAAGAACTGGGGCCCTACCTTCAGCCTCCTCAAACTAAAGTATTATTAGCCAGGCATTTTGAATCCAGCAAAACTAATCATCATATATGAAGGAAAGATAAAGTATTTTTCAGGTAAACAAATACTGAGAGAATTCACCACTACCAAGCCACCACTATAAAAACTACTAAAAGGAGCTCTAAATCTTTAAACAAATCCTGGAAACACATCAAAACAGAACCACTTTAAAGCATATCACACAGAGCCTATAAAACAAAAATACCAGTTAAAAAGCAAAAACAAAAAACAAACAAAAAAAACAAGGTACACAGGCAACAAATAACATATGAATGCAATGGTACCTCACATCTCAATACTTACATTGAATGTAAATGACTTAAATTCTCCACTTAAAAGATACAGAATTGCAGAATGGATAATAAGTCACCAACCAGCTATCCACTGCCTTCAGGAGACTCATCTAACACATAAGGACTCACATAAATTTAAAGTAAAGGGGTAGAAAAAGGCATTTCATGCAAATGGACAACAAAAGCGAGCAGGGGTAGCTGTTCTTATGTCAGGATAAAACAGACTTTAAAGCAAGAACAGTTAAAAGAGACAAAGAGGAACATCACATAATGGTAAAAGGCCTTGTCCAACAGGAAAATATTACAGTCCTAAACATGTATCCACCTAACACTGAAGCTCCCAAATTTATAAAACAATTACTAATAGGCCTAAGAAATGAGATAGACAGCGGCCGGGCGCGGTGGCTCAAGCCTGTAATCCCACCACTTTGGGAGGCCGAGACGGGCGGATCACGAGGTCAGGAGATCGAGACCATCCTGGCTAACACGGTGAAAACCCGTCTCTACTAAAAATACAAAAACTAGCCGGGCGAGGTGGCGGGCGCCTGTAGTCCCAGCTACTCGGAGGCTGAGGCAGGAGAATGGCTTGAACCCGGGAGGCGGAGCTTGCAGTGAGCTGAGATCCAGCCACTGCACTCCAGTCCGGGCGACAGAGCGAGACTCCGCCTCAAAAAAAAAAAAAAAAAGAAATGAGATAGACAGCAACACAACAATCGTAGGAGACTTCAATACTCCACTGACAGCATTGGACAGGTCATCAAGACAGAAAGTCAACCAAGATACAATGGACTTATACTATACTTTGCAACAAATTGACTTAACAGATATATACAGAACATTGCATCCAACGAAAGCAGAATACACATTCTATTCAACAGAGAATGGAACTTTCTCCAAGATAGATCATATGATAGGCCATAAAGTGAGCCTCAGTAAATTTAAGAAAACTGAAGTTATATCAAGCAGTCTCTCAGACCACAGTGGAATAAAAGTGGAAATCAACTCTAAAAAGAACCTTCAAAACCATGTAAATTCATGGAAATTAAACAACCTGCTCCTTTTGAGCATTGAGTCAAGCACGAAATCAAGATAAAAATTTAAAAATTCTTTGAACTGAATGACAATAATGGCACAACTTATCAAGACATCTACAATAAAGAAAAGGCAGTACTAAGAGGAAAGTTCATAATGCCTGCATCAAAAAGACTGAAAGAGCACAAAGTGAAATTCTAATCTCATACCTCAAGGTACCAGAGAAACAAATGTGAACCAAACCAAAACCCAGCAGAAGAAAGGAAATAACCAAGATCAGAGCAGAATTAAATGAAACTGCAACAACAAAAATACATTTAAAAGACTGAAAGAGCACAAACTTAAATTCTAATGTCATACCTCAAGGTACCGGAGAAACAAGTACGATCCAAACCAAAACCCAGCATAAGAAAGGAAATAACCAAGATCAGAGCTGAAGTAAATGAAATTGCAACAACAACAACAAAAAATACAAAAGATAAATGACACAAAAAGCTTGTTCTTTGAAAAGATAAATAAAATTGATAGATCATTAGCAAGATTAACTGAGAAGAGAGAAAATCCAAATAACCTCATTAAGAAATGAAACAGGAGATATTACAACTGACATCACTGAAATACAAAAGATCATTCAAGATCACCATGAACACCTTTATTCTTATAAACTAGAAAATGTAGAATAGATTAATAAATTTCTGGAAATATACAACCCTCCTAGCTTAAATCAGGAAGAATTAGACACCCTGAACAGACCAATAATAAGCAGTGAGATTGAAATGGTAGTTAAAAAATTACCAACAAAAAAAAAGTCCGGGACTAGTCGGATTCACAGCAGAATTCTACCAGACATTCAAAGAATTGGTACCAATCCTTTTGACACTATTCCAGAAGATAGAGAAAGAGGGAACCCTCCCCAATTCATTCTATGAAGCCAGCATCACCCTAATACCAAAACCAGGAAAGGACATAACCAAAAAAGAAACTACAGACCAATATCCTTGATGAATATAGATGCTAAAATCCTTAACAAAATACTATCTAACTGAATCCAATGACATATCAAAAAGTTCATCCACTATGACCAAGTGGGTTTCAAAGCAGGGATGGAGGGATGGTTTACCATACACATGTCAATAAATGTGGTACACCACATAAACAGAATCAAGCAAAATCAAAAACAAAAAATCACATATCATCCCAATAAATGCAGAAAAAGCATTCGAGAAAATCCAGCATTGCTTTATTATTAAAACTCTTAGCAAAATCACCATACAAGGGACATACCTCAACACAACAAGACAAGGATGACCACTCTCATTTCCCACTCCCTTATGAAGAGATATTTAAGCTTCAATCATCTGGCCCTTCTTTGAGTTTTGTACTTTGTATGACAACCGTGAGCTTAAATTTTTAAGCTTTTTCTTCTGTTAATCTGCCTAGTGTTGGTTTGGTTTTTGGACTGAAATTATTGAACCTTCACAGGGGGAACTGAAACTTCCAAACACATCTACCTCAGTCGGTATTCTCAAAATGTGTTCAGTGGAGCTTTAGATCGATAGGATGCTAGTAGAAGTTTTGTAATCAAGTTAGTCTAGAGAATTCGGGGGTAAGTGAAATAAATTTCTATACTGGAGGATTTCTCAGAGAGTTTAAATGTCAATGTATTGAGAATATCTAGGCAGGATAAGTTGTATCGCAGTTGTTTTCCTCACAACTTATTTGGCCATGATTTACTGAGGCACATTCTTCTAAAATAGTGCATTGCCAATTATACTTTAAATAACAAAGATATTGATAATGCAGCTTATGAGGGGAAGAAATTATCTTGCTGTCAACTTGGGAAGACAAGAATTTGATCTTACTAAGGGAAGCAGCAAGGTTCCTCATTATATTTGTCCTAGTTTATTTTTAGCTGACTCCCTGAGTAGACAGTGTTTAATATTCAGATTTTTGGTTTCAAGTGAGAGCTACTGAATCAGTGTTCTAACTAATATTACTTCTTTCATTTTTAAACATGATGAAGGATATGAAATTTTACCCTGTATGTAAGCTAACAAGTAAGCCTATCACAGTGTCATAGATGTTACTAAAAATTTGTGAGTCAGAAACAGAGGATTATTAAGCATAGCACAGAAGGCATCATGAGCTTCTTGTTTGTGTCAGTTTCTCTTGACCTCAAGTCGCATGGGTGCCAGGCAGAAAGTCTCAGTGGATGCTGCATACACAGTGGGTTTGTGGTACAGTCAAGGGGCCCTGAGCTTAGGTAGCCCCCTATTTTTGAAGGGTTGTTGATAAACCTGCCCAATCTTTGCCCTGTAGAGAGACATTATCTTTATTACTCGAGTCTGAAAATAAATCTGTCCTCTGCCTTGAAAGAAGATGATTTTTTTTTCCAAGGCTGTTTGTGATACCAATACCCTTGAATAGATAGTCTGGAGCAAAAATTATCAATGTCTCTACACAAGATGTGCAGAAATACAGAAGATATTTTGTTCCCCAACATTACTAGTTGCTTTGTTCTCAAAGTTTCAATGGAAATCACAATTGAAATAAAAATTATATCTACCTTAAAGCATTTCTTAGTGTATTAAATAAAGCATTACAGGGATAAAAAATAAACCTGTTTGGCAATAAATAAATAAATTTCTGTATAATTTTATAGAAATGCTAAGCTCTCAGTTCTCATTTTACTCAATGGTTTTAATATTTGTCATCAAAAGTAAACTGTCATGTTTCTCTTGTATAAAATCTCCATTAATTCAGAAATCTTCCTCTCTGCCCCTTTTTATCCTTATTCTATCCCAGATGTGATTCAAGACCCTAAGATCTTACATGTAGCTCTGGCATCAGAAAGATGTGTCTGGCCCAGAGTTTCCAATACTCACTCACTGTGGGCCTTACTAATATGTAAAATCTCCACTTATTCTTGTACCCAAACCTATTGTGCACAGATCCACGATGAGGCACTGGCATGTCCTTTCTAAACATAACATGCATGAAAGTCACTCTTCCATCTTCCTTTTCCAGAATATGAAGTATGCACTTTCATCCTTTTGTTGTTGTTGTTGCTGTTGTTGTTGTTGTTTTTGATTAGATACAACCACAAACCCAATTCCATCTTTGGCCAAACTGCCCAGCTCCCTTAGTCAGTCACTACTGCACAGGCCCTCAGGTATGATGATACACCTGGAGATTCTTTGCAAGACTTAGAATCCCTCCGTGCTACAGCCTTTCAGTGAACCAAATATTCCATCTACCCTCATATTTTCTCATCTTACTTATTTTGAGCTTTTTTATCTGATAACTTCGTGAGTCCTGACTATAAGCCCAGACACCAACCAGAGCATTAAGTGTTATATCTCTTCTTGAAAGACTAGATTAAACATTTATTATGTTTCTGTAATCCTTTTTTCTCTCACAACATATTGGATAATATTTACACGAAAAAGTAGAAAAAAGTTTTCTTGTGACATTTCATGTTCTTCAATTATCATTATTATTTTTCATCTTTTGAGTACTTTCAATTTAGTTCTTAATATTAAAAGTGAATATTTTATAAATAAAGACAAGAAAAAAGGTTTCTTTCTGAAACACCTTATTCGCCTTACTCAAAGCATGTTCAAGAACATTTATTGGAACTGAAACCCAAAGTTTTTACATAAAATTGTTTTATTATCCTATCTGTAAGAGAGTGTAGTAGCTACCTAATGAGACCTGAAAGGAACTGGTCATAAAAAAGGTCATCAGTAATATATCTGATGTATTATTTCAAAATATTTTTTGTTACAATGTAAAGGATCTCAAGATTGGGAGATTATCCCAGATTATCTCAGTGGACTCAATGTAATCACAAAGTCCTGAAAAGGGAAAGGCAGGAGTATCAGTGCCACAAAGGATAATGTAAGTGCAGAAGCAGAGAGAGATTGGAAGATACTCTGCTGCTGACTCTGAAAATGCAAGATGGAGCCATGAACCAAAGAATCCGCATGGCCCCTGGAAATGAAGAAAGGCAGGGAAATGGATTCTCCCCCGGAGTTTCTAGAAGGCATACAGCCCTGCTGACACTTTGATTTCAGGACTTCTCACCTTTAGAACTGTAAGATAATCAACTGATGTTATTTTAAGCTGCAAAGTTTGTGGTAATTTGTTACTGCAGAAATAGAAAACTAATACAATATTTACTTTATAAGCCTCTGGCTGGAGATACATTGCCATGGTAGCTGGGCTTTGAAATTGAAAAGAAAAAAGTTCTCCAGCTCCATCTCCTTTTTTAAATCTCATGTTCTATATTTTGTAGAAAGAAAGATAAGAAAGAAACTAATAATCCAGATATTTTGTCTTAAACCTCTGTTGTGACAGAGAGGAAGATGGGTCACTCAGATAGGACTTGATATAGAATGGTAATGGATGTCCCTTGGCACAGGTGGCAGTTCAGCTGTTCAGACATTCACTGGTTGTATGCTGGGGTGGCCTAACGGATCTGATGGAGGAGGTGAGGACTACATTTTTCAGTGTCAGGGGTTTGAAATATACAAAGCAAAAAATAGATACAAGGGCAAAGAAATTAGATGTCGTCACTATCCACCTTACAAGTGGATAATATAGAGATCACAGCAATTAAGAATTAGAAACTTAGTGTGAGAATCTGCCGGGCGCGGTGGCTCAAGCCTGTAATCCCAGCACTTTGGGAGGCCGAGACGGGCGGATCACAAGGTCAGGAGATCGAGATCATCCTGGCTAACACGGTGAAACCCCGTCTCTACTAAAAAAATACAAAAAAACTAGCCGGGCGAGGCGGCGGGCGCCTGTAGTCCCAGCTACTCGGGAGGCTGAGGCAGGAGAATGGCATGAACCCAGGAGGCAGAGCTTGCAGTGAGCTGAGATCCGGCCACTGCACTCCAGCCCGGGTGACAGAGCAAGACTCCGTCTCAAAAAAAAAAAAAAAAAAAAAGAAACTTAGTGTGAGAATCTGAGTCTCTGGAAACACAAAGAAGGATCATCTCATGCAGTAGCAGGTAAGCAGGAAAAAAAATGGAAAATCAGCAAAAGATTTAATAGTCAGAGGAGCTGAACTTCAAAGATCATTAAATGTCCAACTGAGGCGGGTCTGTCAGGCCAAACTCAAGGTCCTAGTTGGGAAAGCCTGATACCTGAACACATGATTTGGGGATATATGTGTATATGTTTCAGAAGATCTTGATGCCTCACATTTGTGTGAACCACTTGATCTTAAAGATGTATTCCATGTTTTCCAACTCTCATTAAGAATTAATAGTCCCCCAAAGAAGAAAATACAGAGAGCTTTCCTCACAAGGCTATGGTAACTACTATCAGGACACGTTTCCACCTTCTCTCCAGGCCTGCTGCATAATCTAGTCATGCCATATTGAGACTAACTGGAGAGCAAAGAGATTATCTCCAAAATAATTGCTGGAAAAAGGAAGTAATTATCACTAGGAACAGTGAGACAAGAATCTTAGGGTACTTGACCAAAAAAAAAAAAAAAAAAAACCGAAGCCTAGTTAAAGGACAGTATATAGACATAGTACACTATTTCAGTGTAGAGGATTTAACATCCTGGCAAGGTCCCCAGAGAATGGCACAAGCTTGCTGTTAAGACTGGCCCTAGAAAATTAAACAAGTTTGAATGAGATTAAACTCAAACGATAGTTTGGAATAGCCCATGATGAGTGAGATTAACATGGTCAAATTACCTAACTAGTTAGTAGAGGGATTAAACACTAAAGAAAGTGAGAATACTGGAATGTCTCTCCATAAATCTCCAGGGAATGTAATTTAAGTAAAGGACAAGTGTAAGGGGGCCCATGACAGAAGTTTATACTTACCTCCATGATGGAAGCCTGATTGACAGGGCAATAGGAATATGTGACATAAGTATAGCTAAGGCATCACCTCAGAATTAATCCTGTGTGAATTAGGTGAGCAATTATAAATTAATGAACAAGTGCAGCAACTCTGATCTGAAATAGTTATGGTTACCAAGCACTCAGAATCTTAAGGAATGAAGGTGTGGTTCATACCATGATGTAAGTCATCAAGATTAGCAGATGTGATACAAGAAGTTAAAAGAAATTTGTTGTGTACCAGTGCTGTGTACCAATTGAGCCCCAAGACCAGCTGCAGTGAGGTCTGTGATATCTCTCTTCTGTTTCCCCTCAGGAAGAGAAGCTTCATCAGTGCCTTGAAGAAGCGTCTGTCTCGGAACCTATAAGATGAAGTGAAGCTGCATGACCCAAAGGAGTAGACTGTGACAGACAGAGATGAGCCTCTCGGATCCCCACTCAAAAGAGGACAATCTGCCCACTTCTGATGAGTGTGATTAGCTGACCGTCTAGCTGTTAACTCATTAAGAGTCACCTTATACTCCAAGACAAAGTCCTTTCCTTTCCTTTTCAGGGTGGATTTTGACCAATGGTGTTGCAAGGTGGTGTGCAGGAACCTAACCATCTCTCCCCATACGGGACTCTAATGCACAATCTTTACTCTGTTGCTCAAAGTCAGAAAGACTTTGTACAATCAGCATCAAGGTCTGACAACTCCTCCTAACCAATTCCACTTCCACCCCTCTCTTCCCATGGATGTTAACAATAAACTTTTCACACACCTAACTTCTTATTATCTGCTTTCCAGAGAACACGGCCTGCCTCAGTCAGTCAAACTTTATGCATCATCTTATTTAATTAAGGAAAGATTTTCCAGAAGATTATAGTAATATATTATTTTACAAGTAGGTTATTTTTAATGTAAAATGTCTATATTAAATAATTCCATATGTGAATGTGTGAATGGCAATTTAAACATGCAGTTATCTAATTTTAATATAGAAATGATGTATGTACATACAAACACACACATATCAATAATAGGTATGATAAAGCAAGATATTTTCATCAGTCTCATGATAGATTACAATAGTCAACAGAGAATAAAAAATATCAAAAGGAAGATTTATGACTGAATAACAAGGCTATTAGTTTCCAACTTGCCTAGTGAAAAAGTCATAATTGCCTCACCTTCTGTCAACAGCTATCTTCTAGTAAAATAGATTTTTTAAAAAGGAAAAAGTGTTTATAATTAACACCTACAAATTGAGAGATGTACAAATTTGGAAGCCCAACAATGACAGAAAGAAGAAGAAATATATTCTGATCTTGAGCTCAATTGCATAAATTGTTTCAAATGGGAATTTGTAATTTCCAATTAATGGAAATACAAATTAATTTTTAAAACTATGTTGATAACATAATGAAAGAGTTCTTAATGCTGAGTATTAGAGAATACAAAATTTATTTGAAATTTGTTATGACAAAGTGCTTATTCTTCATAGAAAAAGAAAATATAATCTTTGTCCTCCCATAATTATGATGATAATATAATTTATTATGCTCTTTCCAGCACAAGCTCAAAGAAATTATGCTGTTTATAATTTTGTTGGGCATTTTATTATCACGTCTTCAGTGATATTTATCATTTCATGAACAATTGGCAGTTAAATAGGTTCAAACATTAACATTTTAATTCATCTGCAGATTTATTTCAGAAATAAACTACACACAATGTGGATTCTCTATTATACCTTCCCTTGAGCAACTATAAACTTAAACATGTAACTGTCTTTTATGATTTTAACTCTTCTTGAGAATGGGCATTTGAAATTTTAATATTCCAATAAAGAGAGCTTTCTTGAAGACTTATACTTCTAAATGTTGACATTATCAAAAAAGTGAATTAAATTCGGTTTTGAACACAAGTTTAGTAAAACTATTTCTAGGATAGTTAAGAATTTTGCCCTGTGGCATTAAAAAATGAACATAAACCACTGTGGGTACAAAGCTGAAAGGGTCTATATAAAAAAGTAACTTTACCTGTGTGTTCTATAGCATAGAGTTTTATAACTTTCTAGAGTTTGACAACTTCTGTGCTACAAATGTAAATTTTAAATGATAATCATCTTACGGAGGAACTATTTTCGTCCATCACTGCCTATTGATTCACTGTAGCTTGTATTGAGGCCATTTAACCAGAACCAAAAAAAGAAAAAAAAAAAATCAAATCAGTGATTTACTTCCTAATTAATTCTAGTAGAGAATGATTATTTAAGGAGGCTTTGATCAAAGCACTCTTCACAGAAGACAAGTATGAATAATACGGGCTAATTTGTGGAACTCAGAAAGAAACTAAACCCTAGAATAGGCTAGTAAGGAAACTGGCAGAATCTGTCTCTTCAGAAATCATTAAGACCAGAGTAGATATTTTCCACTGAGTATCTTTTAGCTTTACAACTCTGATTCTGGAATGTCTGTGATATTTATTTCTTGAAGATCATGTCAGCAGATGTCATCTAATGCATTTGACAAAAAAAGTGTCATGTGTGGTACTTTTTATACTCATTCATAGACTATTTTTCAAAGCAGTTTTAGGTTGACAGAAAAACTGAGCAGAAAGTACAGAGTTTCTGTTTACCCCTTCTCTGACCCATTCTCTGCAAAATTTCTCCAATACTTGATATGCTGCATTAGTGTGGTACATTTGTTACTATTGGTAAATCAATATTAATGAATTACGGTTAACTGATGCCCATAGTTTCATTAGGGATCACTCTTTGTGTTGTACAATCCTAAGGGTTCTGATAAAGCATAATGTCTTGTGTCCACCATTAGAGTTTCAGGTGGAATATTTCACTCACCTAAAAGACTCCTGTGTCCCATCTGTTCATCCCTCTCTGGCAACCACTGATCTTTTTACCGTATCTATAGGTTTTTCCTTTTACAGAATTTCACATAGAGTAGGAATCACACCATATGTAACGTTTTCACACGTTGATGCTACCTTTTCAGTGCTGGATCCTCCATCCTAGCTTTATTTATCAGTATACCTCTCAAAATACAAAGTCAAGGATCTCAGAAAGCATGTGCTTTATAATATGCGATACTTAAATTTAAGAACCTACTTCCATAGGTATGATCCTGCAGTATAATGACACTGGTGATAATAAATAACATCAAGTTCTATCACCAAGGTCGAATAAGAGTTTATTTCAATTTCAACTTACATTAAGGTATGCCTTTTCTATCCTAGTGTACATTTTTTTGGTCCTTATTTTACTCCTCCTTTTTCTGGGGAATATTCACTTTGAGGAGGATTAAGCTAGGGCTGGGCAGAAGAGTAAAGGGAGAGCAGAAATTAGTGCTGGGAGTGGAGGAGTTCTGAGAGTACCCTGCCCTGGACCATGGCGGATGATCTGGTGGCTATGCTGGGTGCCTGTTGGATACCTAAAATAGAGTCTTGTTCTTAGAAATGGCTTCCATTTCTCAGGAATCGTTTTCTAAGGTATAAAGGGCACCTGAAGGTGTGACACAGCAAAGTCAATGGACCAAATATTAAGAGCTCTGACCTAGAGATAATTGGTGAAACATTTCTGTGCCCAGCCTTAGTGTGAAAAGAGAAAGCTGCTCTAACGGCTCCAACAGTAGCAACACTTTTCTAACTAGATTGGAAAGTAGGGAGAATCTGGATGTTTTGGTCTATCTAAAATCGCTGAGACTCTTGTATAATATTAGAGAGATGGGGAAGGCTCCTCTCCCACAGCAAATTACTAACAGTGAATTATTAGTCAACCAGGTAAGTACATGGAGGCTCAGAGCTGATTGATCCGATTTTGCAAACTAAAAAGATGTGGCCGGGCACGATGGCTCACACCTGTAATCCTAGCACTTTGTGAGTCCAAGGCTGGTGGATCCCCTGAGGTCAGGAGCTGGAGACCAACCTGGCCAACATGTCGAAACCCCATCTCTACTAAAAATGTGTGTGTGTATATTTATATATACACACACACACATACACATATACCGACATATATACACACACACACACGCACATACATATATATA
>NW_012121043.1:8358939-8373954 GCF_000951035.1 Colobus angolensis palliatus | reverse complement strand
GCCCGGCTAGTTTTTTGTATTTTTTAGTAGAGACGGGGTTTCACTGTGGTAGCCAGGATGGTCTCGATCTTCTGACCTGGTGATCCGCCCGTCTCGGCCTCCCATAGTGCTGGGATTACAGGCTTGAGCCACTGCTCCCGGCCAGCAGATTATCTTTATGGCTAGAGTAGATAGAGTGCTTCATAGATAGAAAAGTAAGAAGTAGTCAAGTCAATAGAAGTAAGAAGTAGTCAGGTCAATACTTTCTAACAGAATGAAGAAAAAAATTAGTCAGTAATTTCTACTATAGCTAGTTACCATGTTTTAGCACTGTTGTATATGTCTACATATCTTTTTCACCCTCACATAAACTTCATAAAACTGATCCTAGTATTATTTATTTTATTATCTTTTTTGTTTAAAGATGAGGTCTTGCTCTGTTGCCCAGGTTGGAGTGCAGTGGTGTGATTGTAGCTCACTGCAGCCTTGAACTCCTAGGTTCCAGCTATTCTCCTGCCTCGGCCTACCTAGTAGCAGGGACTACAGTCACGCACCACCATGCCCAGCTGTTTTTTATTTTATGTTTTGTACAGATGAGGTCTCATTTTGTTGCCCAGGCTTAAAACTATTTTATAGATGGGAAAACCGAAGCACAATTGGTTTACATATTGCAGTGACAGCTAGACAGGGGAAAAATGACATTCAGGCTAAGGCAATAGTAGGACAGAAAATACACACTTAGGCTCTACAAGTCACCTGTCTGCTTTTTTATTGACTTACTTTCTTCATTGAATAGATAAATGTATTACAGAAAAATATGCTTAAAACCAATATGGATCTTTCATAACAATGTCATATATGTTATTACGTATTTACTTTCAAAGCAGATGAGGTAAACTGATGTGGTCAAAAGATTAATAAATCCTTTTAGAATGCAGGACTTCTTCCTTAGAGGATCAATAAAACTTCCATTTTGCTCCTCATAAATTCATTCCTTATTTTTAAAAGCATTAGTCATATTATGTTAGTCACACAACTCAGATGGTTGTATGTGTTGTTAAACTACCTGCCTGTTTTCAAGGTAGTAATTTATAAAAATCTATTTAATTTGTATTTGTATGAGGAGAAAAAAAATTAATAAGACATGAAACTGAATGGGTTCTTGACATCTTAAACTTGGATTCTTATCAGAATGTCTTTTTTTTCCTTTTTTAAAATATTTTCTGCAGAATGTACTATTTATTCTCCCTCTTTTCTTTACTGGATCTCACAAGTTTTAGGAAACTACACAAACTATCTATACAAACTTTCATAATCACAGATTCACAGGTATAAGTGTTCATGATGTACTGTGCCAATACTGAGAAAGATACCTAGATCTGCAGTCTGCTTCTTGCCTTCAATGAGTTTATCATTCATTTACTAAGACAACATATATATTAAAAGAAAGTGACAACAAAAGGCACATATGAAATATAAGCCTTTATTCATAGGTGGGGTCTTCGAATTAGTTCTGTTAAAGGTCTGGATACTAAACATTTTAGGGTTTATCAGCCCTATCTTAATCAATTTTCTACTTCTTGTGACAGAATACCTGAAACTGGGTAATTTATAAAGAAATTTATTTCTTACAGTCACAGAGGCTGAGGAGTCCAAGGCCAAGGGGCCACATCTGGGGAGGGCCTTCATGCTGGTAGGGACTCTGCAAAGTTTAAGTGTGGAAAAAGGCACCACATGGTGGGGTGGGAGAGGAGGGGTTGCATGCTAACATGCTAGCTCAGGTCTTTCCTTCTCTCTTACAAAACCACTGATTCTCCTCCCATGATAACCCATTAATTAACTAACCCAATAACCCATCAACCTATGATTGGATTACTTAATTCCTGGTGGCAGAGCCCTCATGGTACAATTACTCCTAAAAGGTCCATCTCTCGATACTGTCACTTTGGGGACTCAATTTCAACATGACTTTTGCAGGGAAACAAATATTCAAATCACAGTAGGTCCCAGATGCTCTCTTTCTCATACTTTATTTCTTTTTCTTTTTTACAATCTTTTAGCAATGTAAAAACTGTCTTTAGCTCTCAGAGTATGAAAACACGCAGTAGAACAAATTTGGCCTGTGGCTTATAGTTCACTAATGCCTGATATACAAATGAGTGTAATTCTACTGTTAACAATGGAGTTAGAGACAATAAGTTGACCAATAATTGTTTTTATTTATTTACAACACATGAAATTTACATATTTAAAATAAAATCTTCCCAATCTGCAGTTAGGTAACAGTCAATCTAAGCTCTCTGGTATACACTCATGAAATAAAGTTAGTGAATAAAGTCCCTGACTATGCGTAGACACGCACTTGAAACCTGTCACAAAACCTCAAAACTACAACCTTGTCTTTATTCCATAGAAAACACTCCTTGAACCTTCCTTGTAAGTTTTTCACCCACTAGTATACCTCCTTTGAGATTTTGTTCTCTGATTTATCCATCCTTCCCCTATTGCAAGGAGTAAACTAGAAATTATGGAAAATCTCTGATAAATGGTCCTCTTACACTAGTCACAGAAGAGTAGACTAAAAACAGAAAAATAAATAAGTTAATAAAAGTATCACAAATATAAATAAAACTATGCTACATATTACTGTAAAGTCAAATAGTGTTCTTATTGGTGAATCTAATAGCCTCTTTTGAAAAGATAAGAAAGAGTCTTATAACTTTTAGAAAGACTTCCATTACAATTATGATATGTGAAGTTGTAAAACATCTAGAGTTAATCATTGAATCCTTAACTTTCTACATTTATTTAGTCAAATGCCTCATCAATGCCTTTCCAAACCCATCTTCTCTTCTCCATTTCTACCACCATATTCTAGATTCTCTCTTGTTGGAACAGCGATAACTGTTTGCTACTTGTTTTCTAAGACTCGAGTCTCTCTCCGACTCAAATTTATCCTCTTCTTGTCTATCGGAATTAAATTTCTAAAGCAAAAATCCAATCATGCTGTTGCTAAATGGCTCTGCATTGTCTACAGGGTCAAGTCCAATCTTTCCAGTACTGTTTTCTACATCTGGTGGAATCCAGCTCTCAGTTTGGCTGCCTGCTAATCTTCTCTGATAGGCTGTGCTCTAGCCAGCTTCAGTTCTTCTCAAGCACACCGCCATGCTTTCCTTTGTCTGCTCAATTCCACTCCTTACTTTACTGTCTGTAATTCATCTAGAGTCATCTTTCAACACACAGCTAATTGTCCCTTTAATGTATTTTTTTCTAACAAATTATTTGTGTGTTCATTTTTGAGTAAAGTAAAAACTTTATTTCTTTGTATATTACTACCAACTTTCAAACTGTTTAAAAGTGTACTGAGAAACTTTAAAAGTACCTTTTTTCTTTACATGCTTTAAAATGGTTGATACTGTTCTTTCAGTCTACTTTAGTTGAGATACATTATCTCTCGTCACTTCTGTCTTTTACCCCACTTTATTCGCACTGACCTTGTTATTTTCCTCACAATCCCAAGCATGCTTCAACTTCAAGGCCTTTGCACTTATGTCCTGTGTGGAATGTTCTCTTACTCGATTTAGGTCTTTACTTAAATGTTACTCTGCCATAGAATTCTTTCCTGTCCATTTCTTTTTTCCTCAACTTTTATTTTAGGTTCATGGGGTACATGTGCAAGTTTGTTCCATGGGTCAGTTCCATGTCACTGAGGTCTGGTGTACTGATGGTCTTGTCACCCAGGTAGTAAGCATAGTACATGACAGGTAATTTTTCATCCCACACTCACCTCCCACTCTACAACCTTCAAGTATCCTCATTTTCTATTATTCCTGTCTTTGTGTCCATGTGTATTCCGTGTTTAGCTTTTGTTCATAAGTGAGAACACGAGGTATTTGGTTTTCTGTTTCTGCTTTAGTTTGCTTAGGATAATGACCTCTAGTTGCATCCATGTTGCTGCAAAGGGCATAATTTTGTCCCACTTTATTCCCATTTTATGTCTGCATAGTATTCAGTGGTTATAGATGTACCACATTTTTTTTTATCCAGTCCACTCTTGATCGGCATCTAGGTTGATTCCCGTCTGCCATTGTGAGTAGTGCTGCGATGAACATACAAATGCATGTGTCTTTTTGCTAGAATGATTTATTTTCCTTTGGTTTTATACTCAGTAGTGGATTGCTGGGTCAAATGGTAGCTCTGTTTGAAGTTCTTTGAGGAATCTCCACACTGCTTTCCATAGTGGTTAAACTAATTAACACTCTCCTCAGCATGAACCAATGTTCCCTTTTATCTGTAACCTCTCCAACATCTGTTGTTTTTTAACTTTTTAAAAATAGTCAATCTAACTGATGTGAGATGGTATCTCAATGCAGTTTTGATTGGCATTTCCCCAAAAGCAATTGCAACCAGCACAAAAATTGACAAGGGAATATAATTAAGCTAAACAACTCCTGCACAGTAAAAGAAACTATAAACAGTGTAAACAAACAACCTACACAATAGGAGAAAATATTTACAAACTATGCATCTGACAAAGGTCCAATATTCAGAACAGATAAGGAACTTAAACAATTCAACAAAGAAAAACTAAATAATCCCGTTAAAAAATAGGCAAACACATGAACAGACACTTCTCCAAAGAAGACATACAGGCAGCCAACAAATATATGAAAAACTGCTAATCATTACTAATTATTAGATAAATGCAAATTATTTTATATTTTTGAAAATGTCTTTGACAACGTAAGATTAAAATCATGATTCCCTCCTTCCTACTCCTAGTTTGTTAGCACATTTAACTTTGTACTTGTCAACTATGTTCCATTTATTTGTGTATATATATCACACAAATATATGTCTGGCTAGACTGTGAAGTCATTTATGAAATTATCTGCTTTTATATTAAGATTATTTGCACAGTCCTGGCACAAGGTGGGCACTTAATCAATGTTATTGAATTAAATCAATTGGCATGGGAAAGCAGCAATGTCTGGGTGCTTATAATCAGGACAAATTGCGTGTCTACACAGAAAAGAAAACAGATTATGTGCTAGACGTATGAACCAAGAGAAAGGTTATTACTCAAAATAATCATTCCCTGATAATAAAGTGAAATTGAAAGTATATTTATATTGAGTGTTTAATCATTTTAGCTTGAAAACATTTTTTCCTCATTGAATTACAAACCCCTCTGAAAGTAGAGCAAAATGTTAACGCTGTTAGTAGGAGTTTAGTCCTCAGAGTCATAGATCTGGGAGCAGTTTTGAAGTGAAAGATAAGAAACAAGATTGAGAGGGTTCTAGGCTGCTTTACAAGTTGTGATGGTTAATTTTGTGTGTCAACTTGGCTAGACCACAGTGCCCAGATATATGGTCAAACACCAGTCTAGATGTTTCTATGAAGGTATATTTTAGATGGTTGAACATTGAAATCAGTAGACTGAGAAAAACAGATTACCCTCCATAATGTGTGTGTGTGTGTTGGGGTTGGGGGTGGTTCAATCAATTAGTTGAAGGATTTAAGAGAAAAAAGACTGAGGTACCCTGAAGAAGAGGTAATTTTGTCTCCAGATTGGCTTCAGACTCCAACTGGGACATCAACTCTTCCCTCAGGCTCCAGCCCACTGCCCTACCCTGCAGACTTGGGACTTTCCAGAATCCATAATCATATAAGCCAATTACTTAAAGTAAATCTCTTTGTCTCTATGTCTATTTACTTCTCTCTCTGTAAGAATATGTCCAATAACTTGTAAAAAGACTTCCACTAAAATAATTAGAATTATAGCATTTGAAATTATAATAAACCCAGGATTAATATTTGTATCCCAATATCGCTATATGTGTTTAGTCAAATTTTCTGTTAATTTTCTTCCAAGTATATATTTTCATATCCACCTTTTCTTCTCCACTTTCACTACCATACACACACATACACACACACACACAATCAGTGCTGTTTCTCTGAAGAACTTTGACTAATACATAAGACAAATAAAGAGGGAGGGAGTAGGTTACTGGATATTCAAAATACTTTTTAAAACAATTTACGACTGTAACTGGCCGTGTGCCACTGACCTGATTTCCATCATAGAGCTTTTAAAAGCAAGTGTGGAACTTCAAAATAAAACAACTGTCAAGTACCATAATATAAATTTCAAATAACGCACTTTACTTTGTTTTACTGTTTCTCTTCTCAGCAATTAGCCTGTATGTGTTATATCATTTTTCTCACAAGTGAAATTTCTGATGTTGTTATGTGGTCAATTTGCAATACCTAAGGGAAAATTACACATTTTATAGTTTGTGTTCTCAAACTGGCGAGGCAGCATCCTGTTGCTAATCTCATCTACGTTTAATATTTTCTTCCTAATATGTTACAAACCTCTTGGGTGTCAATGTTGTTTATGTTTCTTATAATTGTTTTAGTAGAAATCAGTTTCTAAATACTTTTTTTTCCAACTCCCAATCATCTAAAATGAGATGTTTCTCAGAACCAGTATTTTCAGGGTATGTATTTTTATCATAGAACAAGAGTTGCTATGTGTGTGTGTGTGTGTGTGTGTGTGTGTGTGTATATATTTTTTTTTTTTTTTTTTTGAGGCGGAGTTTTTCTCTTGCTGCCCAGGCTGGAGTGCAATAGAGTGATCTCGGCTCACTGCAACCTCTGCCTCCCAGGATCAAGGATTCTCCTTCCTCAGCCTCCTGAGCAGCTGAGATTACAGGCATGCACCTCCACACCTGGTTAATTTTGTATTTTTAGTAGAGATGGGATTTCTCCATGTTGGTCAGGCTGGTCTCAAACTCTCGACCTCAGGTGATTCGCCCACCTTGACCTCCCAAAGTGCTAGGATTACAGGCGTGAGTCACCACGCCTGGCCAAGAATTGCTTTATATTTTAATAAGAGCATCAAATGAGTTTTACCTGCAAAAGCAAACTAAACATTAGTTCTAACCAGAGGAACCTAACACTTTTCCTATTTTTTTTAGTAGTTACTTCTAGAAGACATGTGCTTTCCATATATTATGTAATTCTCTATAGACTCATTAGAGTAAACATAGTTTCTTACTAAATTCACATAGTTTCCTTTTCACTGTATTTCTATTGTTTATACAATCTTAGAATCAAAGGATCACATACCATTATCCAGCTCATCCTCCAAATTCCTACCCTCTGGCCATGAAATCACCCAAGACTTTGACAATTCATCTCATTTTAGAGTTATCCAAGAGCAAGGATTCCCTAAGCTACATGAGATTCTATACAATCAATCTAATAGCCCTATTGATTTCTAGAGCATAACATGACATGTATGTATATAGATATGTATGCATATAAACATATGCATTTTAGGTTTATTCACTTACTACAAATTCAGCATGCTTAAATGAAAGCGTTCATTAATTAGTTTGTGTTGTTTTGCCATTTTGGATCAAGAGTTTAACCCCTTTATCATGTAGCTATTCTTTCAACAATATCCTTTACCAATATCAAGTAAAAAAATGCTTAGATACTTCTAAGGATCTCTTTGCCTCACGGGGAAGTCAGGAAATGCTGAACATTATAGGTCACAGAGTTTATTAAAGTTTTATATATCAAGAATAGCAATTTAATCCCAGCACAGCTCCCAACCATTGGACTCCGCAAAATTACATCTACCACCACTGTAGTTTCCTTTAATTAATTCACCAAACCCACATAGGCTCGTATTGGAATAATTTAAAATTCCAAAGCACATCATTTTGGAATAAAATCAAATTAGTCTTAGATTTTCATTCCATAATTCAGAACACTCATCTATTTATATGATATTAGCAATTGAATCCAAGTCTTTAATTTTTGGCTTCTACCACCGACTGATCTATCAGATTTTGTATCAAGTATTGAATAGTCTATTTTAGCCCTGGATTTGTAGCATTCTGCCATGGCAGGTATATTCATTAGGATTCACTTTCAGGAAACAGAATACACTCTGGGTATTTTAAATTAAAAGGGGTTAAATACAGAGTAGTAGAAACTTACCAAAGTATTAGAAGAGCTAGAGTGTAAAGTTTCAGGCACATGATAGTCTTTATATCCGGTCCAGATGTGGTGACTTTTGATCCACAGATTCATTAACTAAAAAGATTGTGTGTCTAGCATCCAATGTATAGAAGTGGAATGGACACTTTGATTGTGAGAGGAGGAGAATGGGAGACACATAGAAGACACTGGTCTGCAGCAATTCAGAATTCCCAGGGAACTTTCTATCGGGGGTGGAGAATATTCTTTCACTGTGCCCTTTTACGGTTCTTGAGGAACAACTTTTTTCTCTGACTCTGAGGTCCCTGGGAAATTCTTCCTCTGACATTTTTTTTCCTTGGCTACATCAGAACTGGGAATTGGAGAAATAAACTTTCTGTGAGGCTGGTAGCTTTCTTAGCCCAATTCCTGCTTGTGCAAGTTTGTGAATCGCTTTAAGTCTCCAGTTGGAGACAACTTTTAGCTTACTATTTGCACATTTTGGTAGAAAACGTCTTCAATAATTTGGTAGACTATTTATCAATGTGATGCCAATGAGTAATGTGCCAATATCCAAAGCCGCATTTCCTCTCAGGACATTGAAAATTTGCAGTAATTACTTAGTGTCTCTTTAACCACCATCTCTCTTTTGACTTACTTGTCATTCTATGTACTGTGGTAGCTCTGTAATTGAGATATATTTTAATCTCTTTTCTATGAGACATTTTAACTAATTAAAGGATTTACTCTACCAGGACACACTCATAATTGGATCTTAAGTACAAGACACTTTAATCCATTCAGAGATTATAATGACAATTGAGATGGTCATTCCCTTAATTTGATTCTTGTCACTCCCAACCTTTCTTAGTTTTTCAATGTCTAGTGAAAGACTGAGAAATATTGCCTTTTCCAATCCCAGAAATATCCAGGTCTCTGTATTATTTCTCTTTTTTTTTATTTCTTTCCTTTAACTGTCCAATTCTTTTTTTTTGAACTTATATCTTTCACATAATACCTTCCAACCATAGTCAAAAGTAATCATTACACACTACCCCTGTTCATTTTGCTATATTCTTCCTCTATCTCTACAAATTCATTAAGTTTATGATCAGCCTTCCATGTTCTCTTAGAATTCCTTTTGTGAATTACTTTGTAATAAATAGTAAGGACTATTAATTTTTAGACTCAAATACTAGTTTTTGTATCAATTCTGCCAAAGCTAATGTCACATATTTTAGGTTTTGCTCTAGTGACATTCCAAATCTGTTATCAATGTTTGTAGTGTTCGTATTAGTCAAGGTCATACTAAAGTAACAATATCTGAATCTTGGTGACTTAAAACAAAATGCAAAACAACAGAAAGATGGAATATTTTTTCCTTACACAAAATCTATTGCATATCTGGAAGACTCTCCGGGGTAGCTGTCATGTATGTGATAGTTCAGCATTGCAACTTCTTTTCAGTGCATAATTCCACTTTTGCTGTGGCTAAGGGAAGAGAAAATTAAAGAATTACGTATCAGCACTTAGATGCTTGTACTTGGAAGTGATACATATGACTTTCTTCACATTGCATTGATCAAAGCAACCATGTCCCCACCTATTTCAAGAAGTTGAAGAAATGCAATCCTACCACATGTTTGGAAGAACAATGTCCAAAATATTGGTATGCAGTACTAACAAGTAACACAACTGTGACACAGGAGTCAGGAAGCTACTCCTGCTTCCTGACAGCTGCGCTTTAACTGTCATAGGCCTTGTGATTGGACACAGAAATTTCTAGTCTAACTGCCACTGGCAACCCATTGGTTTCTAGGCACTTGTAAGTTTAAGGAATAAACAACAGCAAAAAATCCAATATCTCCAGCAGGAAGATGGCCATCACTTCAAATCTGCCTTCAAAATTTTACAAGAACAACATTATTTGATTGAATCTAATTTGTATTCAGAACCATATCTGGAAGAGGATCTAAAAAAAGTAAGTTTTTGCTTTTCAGAATCTTCAAAATGGAACAACATACTAGGAAAACCTTGAAGTGGAAGCTGACTGCCAATCTACCATACGAATACATCATGGTTTATGTTCTCTGTTCTCTGGCTTCTATAGTTTCATAGCTTGATCTAATCTATTTCTGCTTGATAGAGATTAGTATCTGACTAGTCTAATTTCTTTTCTGTAATAACTTTTCAAGTATTTCGGCCCTTCAAGTCTCCTTTTGCTCATAGCTAAATATATTCAATTTCTTTCACAGATTCTCATTTCACATTTCTTCAACCTTTTGTTTATCAAAATTTCAATCCTTATAACTTATCAGTAGTGTCTATGTTAAAAGATAGAGTCAAGACCCAAATATTATCTAATGAAATAATTAGCAAGCAAGTCAAATATTATGGAATACTCTGTAAAAAGAGAGTGTTTTATACTCATTTTCTAAGTTTTCTAAGTTATGTTATTACTTATAGAAACAAAGTGAGTTCTCAGTTAAATACCCTTGTTTATGTTATTTTACCTTCTTCTACCTGAAACTGTCAAAATCTTTTCTTGGTATGTTTTATTGTATGGTTTTGCTTATATCTGACAATATATGCAAATGTATTGGTAGGAAAATTGCAATTCTTGCCAAAGATGCAAGGTATATATTATATAATACTTTGAAAAATTAGAACCAATCAGCCATTTTGATGAGAAAATTGACAAAATTGAATTTTTAGGAAAAAGGCTATCTATCAATTAAGAAAGAGACACCTTTGGAAAAATTAAAAAATACGTATGCAGCATTACCTATTACCTATTTCATGATTATTCTACAAATGTCTAAAATAAGTTAGAGATTGCTGTATTGGGTTTTCATATAACTATAATGAAAAACTATAATAATGAGAAGAAGCAATTGATTAGATAATAGACACAGGGTTTTGCCAAATACTAATACTATATTCCAGGCCACATTTTCACTCTTCATCTGCTTTCAACACAGTTGGACATTTCCTCCTTGAAAAGCTTTTTAATTTTAATTTCCATAAAATGCTTGTTCAGTTGTTTTATTTGTTGTTGTTTGTTTCCTACTTCTGTGACTACTTTTTGTTTTCGATTTCCTATTTACCTACTACTTTTCTATTTGGCTTCTAAATTTTGGCAGAGATTTATGGCCTCCCATCGGTGACTCATAAAGTCCCATAGCTATAAATTCTATCCATGTTCTTATAATTCTCTACATAACCTTCAATCATGAGTCATCTCCATATTCCAAAACAAACATTGTACTTGAAATCGTCATTTTGATATCAAATTAAGTGTTTCACGGGAACAATTTGCCCACTGCTATGGCGACAAAGAAGCTGGATATAGTGTTTTGGCTACTAAGTCATGAAAGCTGAGAGCCTTTGCCAGTGTGGGGATGACAAAACTGCCTGCAGGACCTGTCAGCTGACCCTCAAGAGCAGCCCCACCACTGTGGTGAAGGCTGTCAGGACCTCTGCATTCTAAATCCCCCCTGCTTCACGGAAGAAGGGAACAGACCATCTTCCCCTTCACACTTTGCAGTATGCTTCTAGAATCTGCTGTTGGCACAGTCTAACATCAAACCAGCTGGCAAAGGAGAGATGCAATCTCTCACCTATTCTTTCTTATTAATGTGCTCTACCTTTTACCCATTTTCTCAGATAAACAATTGGAAATAGCTTTCTTTACTTGGGTTTTTTTTTTTTTTTTTTGACGGAGTCTCGCTCTGTTGCCTCAGCTGGAGTGCAGTGACGTGATCTCAGTTCACTGCAACCTCTGCCTCCTAGGTTCAAGCAATTCTCTGCCTCAGCCTTCTGAGTAGCTGAGACTACAGGCCTCTGCCACCAAGCCCATCTATTTTTAGTGAAGATGGGGTTTCACCATCTTGACCAGGTTGGTCTTGAACTCCTGACGTTTTGATCCACCCACCATGGTTTCCCAAAGTGCTGGGATTACAGGTGTGAGCCACCACGCCCAGACCTTTCTTTACTTTTTTTAAACTCCAGTAAATTCTGTTAGTTTTATCTCTATAATGTATTTTGAATATCTACAATTTTCTCCATTTTGTCTCTACTTTTCTTCACTGCTATTATCTTACATTTTCATTTTGACATCAACAGCAGTATCTATTCCCCAGGTTACTAATTAGTATTCCTAACTATTTTTCTAATCATTTTTTTACAGTTCCTTTTGCATTTTTTTAACAATCCACCTTCCACACGATAGTCACAAATGTATTTTTATAATTTTAAACTAAGTATTGTTGATTTTCACCTTAAAATCCTTCCAGTGGATTCTCACCTGTTAGGATTAAAGACAATCTTTTTGTACAACCTGATGACTCCACTCCCAGAGGAGATTATATTCCACAAACAGTCACTCAATAATACACAGATGGACCCAAACTAAAAATGTTACTAATTTAAAAACTTTCTTTTCCTTTTAATGCTACATATCCATCATACATCAGTGAATTATGTGAAAGTGGAGTTTTTGGGAGGTAATTAGGTCATGAGGACAGAACCACCATGAATAATAAGATTAGTGCCCTTATAAGAAGAGGCTACTAAAGTGCCCCATTGTGAATAAAAAGATTAGTACACTTATAAGAAGAAGCTACTAAAGCTAGCTCACTTTCTTTCTGCCATGTGAGGAGACAAGAAGTCAGCGGTTTGCAACATGGAAGAAACCCTCACCAGAACCCAGCCATTCTGGTACCCTGACCATGGACCTCTCTCCTATAAGCCTGTGAGAAAAAAAAAACAACTGTTTTTTTATATTGCACCCAGTCTATGGCATTCCATCTTAACACCCCAAACTAAGTCAAGAGACTTTATGAAAGTTACACATTTTTTCCCTCTCTTTTCAGCTTTATCCTTAGCATCTATACAGGGGCTGAGTCTAAAATCATTGTTGCTTGAATGCAGTTGGGATTAGTTTGGCATGAGTTGTTGCCTGGAAATAAAAGTAAATATCCTGAACAACTGTATGATTGGTAATTTGAATAAACAGGATTCATAGATTGTGAAATCGAACACAAGTGTATTTATCTCCCCTAATACTCATTCAAATCCATTCTGTGGAAATAGCTATTTTTCTTTCTGTTTTTGAAATCTGAGGTACATTTTATATGATTTCTCAGTCACTATTAGATAATAGAATGTTCTGTAGTTACTTCAAGCCATGTAGTCTTATTTTAGTAATCAAAATATCCAAACACATGTAATATTTCAAAACTTACATAATGTTTAACTTTCTTTCCTTCGTCCCTGACAACATCAGGCTTGGAAGTCAGCAGTGGGAAGAGGAATGTGATGGGTTGTACGATTCACCTTTAGCTTCCTCTTTCTCCTTTATTTCATGATTAGTAAGCTATCTTTTTGGTTTTCTAGAGTTGAAGAAAAATTGCATAGGAAAAAAATGTCAGTGCCAAGAGAAGTCATATTTTTCTGATACTAAATTTTCTCTGGCCAGGCTACTGTTTATACCCGATTCTCCCTGAGCTTTCTGGACATTCACAGTTGATCATCTGCTTTCATGACCACAGAAAATATCCTCTTCTACTACCCAGGGATCTCTTCCCTACAATCCCTTGATTCAGACATTTACTTTGACTGAAAATGTGCAATACCTTCCTCAGCCCTGGCTGTCTGCAGGCTTCACCATAAGGCTCTCTCTACTGGGATTCCAGCGCTCTTCTAATCGGCCTCTTGGTCAAAGCTACTTGAATACAACTCAAAGCTGATGATTTTCCCAAGTAACCCATATCTGAACTATGAGAAATACTTTCACTTTCATAAAAAATTCAGAGAGTGCAGAGCATTCACAACATTGTTCTCTTTCCCTGATCCATCAGCTGAACAGTACATTTTTCACTTTTGTGCTTTCCAAATGTAGGTTTCAGACTAATACTTGACTTACAAGACTTACAAAGATTCCAAGAGTTATAGGTCAAATTCTCCAGCGGGATTGCTTTTCAGATCCTACCACTATGCTTACATGAGAAATAAGAACAAGCAGGACCAGACGCTAAAAGAGATTCATCTGTGGACGAGACAGAGGCCTTATCCTCAACGAGTTTGGAGTTGACATCTCAATACCTCGTAGGCTTATTTGGATTTTGGAGGCAACACATTCCCCATTTGGGTGTGTTACTCTGGCCAATTTATCAAGTGACCCAAAACGCTGCAAGTTTTGAGTAGGGTCTCTGCAACAGGTACAGGCTGCTATGCAAGCTACTCTGCCACTTGGGCCATAAGACCCAGCAAATCCAATGGTGCTTGAAGTGTCAGTGGCAGATAGAGATGCTGTTTGGAGCCTTTGACAGGCCCCCAAAGGTGAACCACAGTAGAGGCCTCTAGGATTTTGGAGTAAGTCCCTGCCATCTTCTGCAGATAACTACTCTCCTTTTAAGAGACAGCTCTTGACCTGTTACTGAGCTTTGGTGGAAACTGGGCGTTTGACTATAGGTCATCAAGTCATGATACAACCTGGGTTGCCTTTCATGAACTGGGTGTTTTCTGACCAATCTATCCATAAAGTGAGTTGTGCACACCAGCATTCCACCATCAAATGGAAGTGGTATATATGTGATCAGGCTCACATAGGTCCTGAAGGCACAAGTAAGTTACATGAGGAAGTAGCTCAAATGTCCATGGTCTCTACTCCTGTCACCCTGCCTTCTCTCCCACAGCTCACACCGATGGCCTCATGGGGAGTTCCCTATGATTAGGTGACAGAGAAAGAGAAGATTGGGGCCTGGTTCACGGATGATTCTGCACAATATGTAGACACTACTCTAAAGTAGACAAGTGCGGCACTACAGCCCCTATGACAGACAACCCTGAAGGACAGCGGTGGATGAAAATCTTCCCAGTGGGCAAAGCTTTGAGCATTTCACCTGGTTGTACACATTGAATGGAAAGAGAAATGGCCAGATGTGAGATTATATACTCTTTTTTTGTTTATTTGTTTGTTTTGTTTTGTTTTTGTTTGTTTGTTTGTTTTGCTTTGCTTTGAGATAGAGTCTTGCT
>NW_012121043.1:8333595-8358644 GCF_000951035.1 Colobus angolensis palliatus | reverse complement strand
CCTGGCCCTTATATACTCTTAATGGATTGTAGCCAATGGTTTGTCTTGATGGTCAGGGACTTGGAAGAAGGATGATTGGAAGATTGGTGACAAAGAAATTTTGGAAGAAGTATGTGATTGGACCTCTCTGAGTGGTCAAAAACTAGAGATATTTGTATCTCGTGTGCGTGCTCACCAACAGGTGGCCTCAATAGAGGAAGATTTTCGTAATGAACTGGATAGGATGACTCATTCTGTGGATACTTCTCAGCCACCGCTTTCCCCAGTCACCCCTATCATCGCCCAATGGGCCCATGAACAATGTGGCCATGCTGGCAGAGATATAGGTTACACATGGGCTCAGCAACATGGACTTCCATTCACCAAGGCTGACCTGGCTACAGCCACTGCTGAGTGCCCAATTTACCAGCAGCAGAGACCAACACTGAGCCCTCCATATGGCTCCATTCCTCAGGGTGATCAGCCTGAATGGCAGCTTAGTTATATTCAATCACTTCCATCATGGGAAGGGCAGAGGTTTGTCCTCACTGGAATAGACACTTACTCTGGATATGGGTTTGCCTATCCTGAACACAATGCTTCTGGAAAGATTACCATCTGTGGTCTCACGGGATGCCTTATCCACCATCATGGTATTCCACACAGCGTTGCCTCTGACCGAGACACTCACTTCATGTTAAAGAAGTGCAGCAGTAGGCTCATGCTCATGGAATTCACTGGTCTTACCATGTTCTCCATCACACTGAAGCAGCTGGATTGATAGAATGGTGGAATGGCCTTTTGAAGTCACAATTACAATGCCAACTAGGAGACAATCCTTTCAGGGCTGTGGCAAATTTCTCCAGAAGGCCATGTATGCTCTGAACTAGCATCCAATATATGGTACTGTTTCTCCCATAGCCAGGGTTCACAGTCCCAGGAATCAAGGGGTGGAAGTAGAAGTGGCACCAGTCACCATCACCCCTGGTGATCCGTTAGAAAATTTTTTTTCCTTCTGTTCCCATGACATTATGCTCTGCTGTCCTAGAGGTCTTAGTTCCAGAGGAAAGGAGGCTGCCACCAAGAGACACAACAATGATTCCATTAAACTGGAAGTTAAGATTGCCACCTGGAAACTTTGGGTTCCTCCTACCTTTAAGTCAATGGGTTAAGATGGGAGTTACAACGTTGGCTGGAGTGACTGACCTGAACTATCAAGATGAAATTAGTCTACTACTCCAGAATGAAGGTAAGGAAGAGTATGCATGGGATACAGGAAATCCCTGATGGCATCTCTTAGTATCACCATGCCCTGTGATTAAAATCAATGGAAAACTAAAACAGTCTGATCCAGGCAGGACTAAAAATGGCCTGGACCCTTCAGGAATGAAGGTCTGGGTCACTCCACCAGGAAAAAAACATTACCTACTTAGGTGCTTGCTGAAGGCAAAGGGAATACAGAATGGGTAGCAGAAGAAGGTAGTCATCAATACCAGCTATGACCATGTAACTAGTTGCAGAAATAAGGACTGTATTTGTCATGAGTATTTCCTTCTTCTTTTATTAAAATCATGTTTGTGCATGTATACACTTGTACTAATAAAATAAAAAGTTATATGCAGGTAAACATAGGATAGTTGAAGCTCACCTCTCCATTATTCTAATAATGGTGAAAGTATTTATCATCTAGGAATTGTTTTATATTTTTAATATAACCAGCTTCAATATTAGGGCTACTCAAAGTGACAACAGATAATAAAATAAGGATTTTGTGCCAGAATATAATTGAACTTTCTGCTTTATTTACTGATAAAGTCTTGTTATGAAAAGCAAATATCAGCCAACCTAAACAGGGTGCTTAACAACTTAGGTGATTTTCATACTTGCATGAGTTTCTTTTTGTGAGACAGGGTTTTGCTTTGTCACCCAGGCTGGAGTACAGTGGCGTGATCACAGCTCACTGCATCCTCAATCTCCTGGGTTCAAGTGATCCTCCTGCGTCAGTCTCCTGAGTAGCTGGAACCACAGGTGCATGCCACCATGCTGAGGTAATTTTTGAGACCAGGAGTCTGAGACCAGCCTGGGTCTCCCTATGTTGGCCAATCTGGTCTTGACCTCCTGACCTCAAGTGATCCTCCTGCCTGGCCCTCCTAAAGTGCTGGGATTACAGGTGTGAACGACCATGTCAGGCCCTGGCATGAGTTGCTATTTCACTGTGCACACGTCACAAATATGGATTGGTTTCTGTGTCAGATTACCCATAAAAAGCACTTCTCTAAAGAGTAGATTCATGATTCAACAACACCTGATTTTGATTTTCTTTTGACCTCACACAAAAGGTAAAATTTAATGGATTCCTAGAAGCAGACTTAAAATTTACATAGAATTATTAATATGTTCCAAATATCCTAGGACATTTTTTACAGAAATTTCAAGAATCTTTAGTCACCATATACTAATGTATATAGTCACAACACCTACTTCATCTGAACATGCTTAAATCTATAGTTATTCTGAAGATCACACACAAAAACAAATTTAGACAGT
This sequence comes from Colobus angolensis palliatus, assembly GCF_000951035.1. Classification (NCBI taxonomy): domain Eukaryota; kingdom Metazoa; phylum Chordata; class Mammalia; order Primates; family Cercopithecidae; genus Colobus; species Colobus angolensis. Next base: position 8,356,118 of record NW_012121043.1, on the reverse strand, counting down.
TAATGAAGATCTTCAAGGTCTCAAGGAATGGTTATGCTAATACAATAAAAATAAACTTTTATAGAGATCAAGACATCTTTTGCTTAGAAGTAATTCCTATCTGTCTTTATTAAACTAAAGTAAATTTAAAGAAAAAAAGAACAAAATGCAAGTAAATTTATTTTACACAGGAAGCTATGTTTAAGTTTTGTTTCCAATAACAATTTGATAAAAAGCATAGACATGTAGTAAATGGGCTAAAAATAAATCAAAAAATTTAAGTCAGACATCAAAATTTATATTCCAAGTACCTTATGATTTAAAAAAGTATTAATTATCTCAAATTATTCTGACTTTAAAAAACATTTAAATAGCAGCAAAGGAAACACCAATCAGTAACCCAATTCTTGGAAAAATTTATTTATTTAACCTTAAACATGCCAAGTTGTTTTGAGAAAACAGACGTAAACAAATCCTGCAATATTGTTCAGATTTTCTTTTGTAATGTTTATGTTACTGTCTTTCTAACTCTCTGATTCCAGCCACAGTCTCAGCTCCCTCTGACTTTGATTATACGGAGGCTGACCTGGGTCTAACCCTATCAGCCTTAGCTCTGAGCAAAACTTTGGGTTTATGGGACTGTGATCTGCTACACTTCTGTATTAGTCTGTTTTCACACTGCTATAAAGAACTGCTGAAACTGGATAATTAATGAAGGAAAGAGGTTTAATTGACTCACAGTTCAGCATGGCTGGGAAAGCCTCAGGAAATTTACAATCATGGAAGGAGGCAAAGGAGAAGTAAGGAACCTTCTTTACAAGGCAGCAGGAAGGAGAAGTGCCAGCAAAGAGGGGAAGAGCCCCACAGAAAACCATCATATCTCGTGAGAATTCAGTATCATGAGAACAGTACTGGGGAAACTGCCCCCATGATTCAATTACCTCCACCTGTTTTTCCCCTTGACATGTGGGGATTATGGAGATTACAATTCAAGATGAGATTTGGGTTGGGACACAAAACCTAGCCATATCAACTTCTTAGAGAAAATATTTAGCTAAGGAATATTTTCTCTGACAACTGATAAAGCCCTACTTTTTCATGTTACACCAAAGACCAAGATGTGGTTAAAATTAATTGGGAATGAGGACACAATATGAATTAAAGATGACATAATATGAACTAAGGAGACAAGTTAAGTAGAAAAGTGTATGTAAAAAAGCAAAGGAGAAGAGACAGGACATGGATGGCCTGGAAGCAATCACTTTCTAGTTTTATGAAGCCTGGAACCTAGGAGAGTAATTAGCATCAAGGCCAGATCAATTTTCTTCATCACAGTATTTTATTAGATTGCTACATGACAGCATGCTGATTAAAAATGATTGGTCTAATTAGAATCCCATTTATAAAAAGAAAGACAATGGAAGATATATTGCCACATCCACAATGTCTTGACTCATCAAATGCTCTGACATTCAAACAGTTGTGACTATATTTGCCCTGTTGATCATTTTTTATTTTAAGAAAGGAAAAGTACAAACATGGGTGGAAGGAGTAAGAGATGGGAAGCTCCATAGGACTCTGGTAGTAAAGACCTTAAAAAAAATCTTTTTTTTTTCAAAGATCAAGCACTAGAGAAAGGCACAATAAATTGTCATTTTTAGGACTCAAGCTATAGTAAAAACATGAATTCTTTAGAGACGTGTAGAACAATAATGCTTTCTAAATGTAATTCTGAAATAAGTTTGTTGACTTAATTTCTTACCTACATACCATGGTGAAAGACAAAAGAGGAAATTAGAGTGGTTTGGGGCTTTTCATAATTATACTAAGATAATCGTAGTTCTGCATAGATTATGTCAGATTCTAATGCTAAAAAGTTTTCTATTTCTGTTGTTGTACAACACTTAGACACTCCTCCCCTGTCTCCCAAAGAAAACACAAATATTTTTACATGCTAAGGTGTACCTATCAAAAGAAAGTATTTATTTGTTTTTGAATATATACTTTTTGAATAACTCCCATGTGTCAAACATCTTTCTAGGTGACGGAGATAATAGTCTCTGTCCAATGTATTTTTCACTGGAAGAGCAACAATGAAGGAAAAGCAGTAACCAACCAAAACGACTGTCTATATGTAAGCCCTTATTCTTGACTCCACTTCAGCAACCGCCAAGGAGCTCTTAGGCATCCTCATGCTCTGGCACCCCCCGATCCCACATTTCTATCTTTCAGTCTATCATGTGTACTGCGTTAGTCTGTTCTCACATTGCTAATAAAGACATACCTGAGACTGGGTAATTTATAAAGAAATGAGGTTTAATTGACTCATAGTTCCACATGGCTGGGGAGTACTCACAGTCATTTCGGAAGGTGAAATGAGAAGCAAAGTCACATCTTCTATGGCAGCAGGCAAGAGAATATGTGCAGGGGAACTCTCCTTTATAGAACCGTCCTATCTTGTGAAACTTATTCACTTATTTATGGGAAATACCTGCCTCCATGATTCGATTACCTCCCACCATGTTTCTCCCATGACACATAGGGATTATTACAATTCAAGGGGAGATGTGGGTGGGAACACAGAGCCAAACTATATCATGTATTATCATTGTTTGGATGTAAATCTGGGCTATTCCCTAGATTTCAGGCATTTCCACAACCCTATTGAGTTGTAGCCTTCCACATTTTCCTAGGACTCACTATGCTACTTTCTGGCCAATCTCACTCTTGTTTCTTAAATACCTAGAATTCCTGGGCACTATCATTTTAGATAAATCATGATTTCAACAATGGCCACATAATAGATTTGGTGTAATATACATTGTCTCTGTGCTCCTTTAACCTTGATTCAGAAAGAATTCCTTTCTATAAAGTACTCTGAGTTGTAATTCCTCATTGAATATGCCAGATCAGCATAAGAATTTCAAAAGTTCAGCCCACAAGTTTTCTGTTTTTTTTTTTTCTTCTTTGTTTTTTTCATGATTAGACTGGGGTTTTAGTAGTGGAGGAGAGGGGATATTTTAAGTTTTCTCCTACATCCTAATACATCATTTCTTCCCAGTAAATTTCTCTCCACTAGAGTTGGTCTCTTTACTGTTCTAGCTAATAAATATAATATGGACATTTTAATCAATTTCTTGGAACAAATCTTCACACAGTACTATAACTTTTGGTCCCAAATGTTTAAGGCAGTCCCAAATTAAATGTACTATTTCCCTGTCTCTCTCTCTCTCTGTCTCTCTCCCCCCCCTCTCTCTCTCCCTCTCTCTCTCTGTGTGTGTGTGTGTTTAACATAATTTTTTAACCAAGTAAAAAACAACCTCCAAATATTAATGGCTTGACATAGCAAAAGTTTATTTGTTTCTCATGTCACATTCCAGTCTGAGCTGAGTAGTAGAGAAGAGGTAAAGAAAAGAGTGCTTTACTCAAATTCATTCCATCTTGTGGTAACACCTTCTCAACTCCAACCCTGGACCTCCAACTTTGGAAATACACAGGAAATCATATCTGGCAGATTTATATGTGTCTGGCTTGGACACAGTATACCTCATTTCTTTCCATATTCCATTGACCAGAACTCAGGCATATTGCTCCAACCTAACTAAAGGGAAGCCAAGAAGTATCTTTATGTGTCTTAAAAGGAGAGGAAAAACAATAGCAGGTACTAGCTTTCACTGCTTCATTCTATCACTCTCATCACTAAATATTTTTGCTTATTTCTACATATATCATGCTGTCTTTGTCCCCAGAAAGGAGGCAACTTCAAATTTAATCTCATCTTTGCATCAGCTGAAAGACCAGAAATTTTAAATGTTGTGTCGCTCAGTCATATATTTTGGAGATCAGATGCGGCTCCTCCTACTCCAGCAATTTAAGGCCTAAAAAGTTAGTTATCTGGTCACACTCCTCAACCCCACACTAAAAATTCAGCATAAGTCAGGAATAAAATAGCCTTGAACATATTTGAAAAGTGGACTGAAGAGTCTACTTTGTTTGGAGAAATGTACAAATTTTTATAACTAACTTCTCCTGGAGCAAGTCTGGAGTTTCGAAAGCTCTTTTATAGCTACAACATTTGAAGGCATTTTAAATCTGATATCAGAGAATCTTGTTCAGTATTGTTTCTTCAAATCTCCACATACTTTTGAACTATTTGGTTTCGGCATTTGATGACCACTAACATACTCAAAGTCCTTTTTAGACAAAAGTCTTAAATTTTCATATTTGTGTCCTGGCCTCCATGCTTCTTCCTCTCACCTTACTGGAGGCAGCAATGTGGTTTTCAAGTGTGAACAAAAGAAAGCCGCCTTTTATCTGATCTTTGACCCAAGCCTAGGTCATAACAGACTTTCAGCAGCAGAAAGTGATTAGTCCTAATTCCAACTCTATGATCTATAGAAGCAGGTGAGTTTTCAAACCATTATGCCATGCATTTATGAATTCTCTGCCCTTTTCTTTTATTTATGCTTTCAAACCATTGAATTCCTAATTGTCTTTATGTTCATCCTTTGTTGAAATATTGTGCTAGATATAGTCAATATCAATATATGTTGACGCTTTTTTTTTTTCAGCAAACTTCTCCTAAAGATACTGTCTCAATAGGTATAAAAGTTTGTATTTAATGCAGACAACATTTTTAACAAGTGTTCTGGTATTATATATCATATATCACCATATTTCTACTCTCCAATATCTATGTTTGTGGCTTATGTTTAGACAATTATGCCAATAGTCTGTATTTCATTTACTTTAGTGATACCTGACTTCAAGGTTCCAATTTTAGTAGTTTTTAAGGATATGCTATTATAAGAAAAAATCCCTAAATCTCTGTAACAAGACTCATCAATGACTTCCCTGTTGCTCAGATCCTTCTTATGCTACTTTATTTCCACACATAGAATGTCCTCTCCAAACGAGACACCAAATTTCATCTAGTCTTCATATCCAGCTGAAAGAAGAGAAATCTCAGATGTTGTGTTATTTAGTCACATCTGTTGGGTCCAGATGTAGACCCTCTTGATACAGCAGCTTCCCAAAAGAGTCAGTTATTTAGGGAAGGAATGCTATGTTCCACAGAATAACTTAGGAACCCTGGTGTTTTTGCCATTTACACTACAATTTTCCAGATGTTGTCTCCACCATTGTCATGCAATAGAAAAAGGAAGTGTAAGACTACACATAGGATTTGTATGGTCTAGGCTTTGAAGCGGTCTATATTGCTTTTGTGCACCATTCCCTTGTCTAGAATGTGGTATTATATCCTTGACATAAATGTAAAAGATCTTTGAAACAGTACTGAGCATGGAAAATAGGGAGAGAAACCTATATATCGCTAAGCATTCTTTGTCCTGTTATCCACATAAACTTATTATCCGCATAAACACAAGCTTTTATATCATTACACAGGACTATACACTTTAAAATGTTTACTTTTTTGAGGAAAAAAGGAACAAAATTTGGAGAAAATTATAAGTGAATTAAGGAGTCGGTTCATCATAGAGCCATATCAAGGATTTTCTGTCTCCAACATTTTGATTATTCTTTTAGTGAAAGTAGCATGCAAATACTGAGTGTTATCATCACAGTGATTCGAAGACCAAAAAAAAAAAAAAAAAAGGGTTCATTTGTTTTGACTATTTCAAGATAAGTATCACTGTATAGGTAGTTTCAAGATAAGCATTAGTGAAAACACTCAAAATGGGAAAAGTCATGCCACAAGGCTAGATGGATTTGTTTCCTGAAGGAGCCATGGCAGCTGTCATTGGAGAAGTATGAGAAACAGCTGAATCCAGAAATCTATCTTGGGTAAATCCCAGTAATGTGAAGCAGAAGATTGTGCTATATGGTTGAAATTATTGTCAAACTTTGCCAGAAAAAAATGTTTGTGATGATATGGAAGGATACAGTACTTGGTTCAAGCTAAATCCTGGTTCATGATCCAATGGTAAAGTCCTAGAAGACTAACAAAAAGTGCTTAGGTCTTCATGTACTATTCATAAAACATACTGAAATAACAAGAGGGCTCAGATCTTTATTCTTCACTTCCATACTAACTGTTTACTTCATAATCTCATATTATTTGTTCAAATGAGATACAATATTTCTATATAATTCTTCCAAGACTCGATAAGCATGATATGTATTTAATATTTATGTAAATAAAAAAATTTTAATTGCCCTTATACTTTATTTTTTCTCTATTCTTGAATTCTCATAGTCATAGAAAATGATGATAAATCCTGGTCTGCCATTAGGAAATATGACATAATATTTATATAAAAGGAATACACAAAGTTCATTTGTAAAAGATGGAACATAAGAAAAATATAATAACGATTTTTAAATTAATAATTTTAAGATTTTTTATAACTTTATCAATATCTTTCTCATTCCACTTAACGTCTTCAACATTATGTTATACATAGCAAAAGCTATGTTTTATATCCTCTTCCAAACCTTCCATTATTTAAATACACAGCAACTTATTTATCTTCATATCTTTTCACATGCCTATTGTGATACCCAGAATATGGTAAATATTCAGTTAAATAAAGTATCATGGAAAAGAAAATAAAGAAGGAAAAAAAAGAAGAGGAAACAGAAGTTGAAAGACTTGAAGAAAATAAGAAAATGAAGAAAAGCTTCTAAAATAGAAATGTATTAACTTTTTTATTAACATTTGCTTTATTTTTACCACATAATTAGTTATTTCTGAGCTCCACAAGTATTACTTTACACTAAACATCTAGGACTAGCTTTTTAAAAAGGAAGATATGTGTACTGTCATATTTTGTAGATGCTCAATTTGTCAAAAAGAAAATTCTTAAAAATCAATTGAATAATGACTTTATAAGCTTTCCAAACACCACTTTTCTGTCGTGAGAGTCTTGAAAACACCATATCTAATTTTAAATAATGTTTACTGCTAAATTTTTCAACATAACAACCACAAATGCTAAAGAAATCAGAGTATCATGGTTTGGTAAGTAAAAAATACCTTTTTTTTAATGTAATAGGCACCCCAAACTTACATTTTAAAATTAAACTGTAAACCTTCCCCCTAAATATTTGCTTTATTCTGAATATCCAAAATGACAATGATCACAACCTTGTCCTCCTCAAAACTTGGAAACACTTAAAATGCTCACTTTTCTTCTGACCCATATTTAATATGTCTGGCAATCTGGTGAGTTCTACTGAAGAATGCCCAGGATAAGAGCATTTGTCACTAATTTCCACTGTCACCATCACCCTACAATAAGCCATTACCATTTTTTTTCTTGAATTACTTGCAAACGCTTTTTAGCTTGTCTCCCAAGCTAGTTTAAAAGAGGTGTGGCAAGGGGGAATAACATAAAGTTCTGATATCCTAGCAAAGTAACAAACAGCAAGATACAAAATCATGTGCCAAAATTGTCATTTTAAGTACTTACACACTGGGCTTATCATGGGGAGGGGGGAGGGGGGAGGGATTGCATTGGGGAGTTATACCTGATATAAATGATGAATTGATGGGTGCTGACGAGTTGATGGGTGCAGCACACCAACATGGCACAAGTATACATATGTAACAAACCTGCACGTTATGCACATGTAAAGTATAATAAAAAAAAAATAAAAATAAAAATAAAAATAAAAATAAAAAAAAAAAAGAATCCTAAACTTATTATTTCGTAGAAAACTACTCATATGATTTGTACAAATGCAAGTGCAATTTATATGTGTATATGTATTATAGATAGATAGCAACAGGTGTGAGTGTACAATTTGCAAGAATGACTTACCATTAGCCACAGAGAATCTCACAAATTTCACTTATATCATGGTAACAGCTACAAGTAAGTTAGACCATGACAGATCCTTCCCTACATGTTTCTGTTCCAGTTCCTGGGAATCTTGACCTTCATCTTCAAAGGACATAAGTATTTTCTGTTCTTGCTATTCACTTGCTGTTAGCTAATTCCTTCAATTCAGTAAAGTCTCTATATTTATACTTATGCTTCAGTTCTCACATGAGAATTCCTGATAATTTTTCTTATTTTCTCAATTTGTTACCAAGATTTGGAATTTACAAGAACATGTATCTTTGAAGAAAAGCCAGGAAGATGTCCCTGCATGAACATTCTCGTTGGATTAATATATTCATTCACCTGCAAGTATTATTTAAGTGTCTAATATTCAGTAGGAATGATATTGGAGATGAAAGGGTGGGCAAGATAGGCATTGTATGGCCCCTTATGGAGCTTATGTTCCAGCTGAAAAGACTAACAGTTAATCAAGTGCAGTGAGATATGAAAGGAATATAATTGGAGAGGTGCTGAATGTTGTAAGAACACACATATTAGGAGTTCAGTATCTCTTTGTATTCAAATAAAATATAAACAAGGGCTATTTACATAGGCCAATGATAATATTAGGCATTTACATGGGTAAACATAGAAAATCTGAATTAAGAGGAAGTGCAGGAGATATACACATTTGCATTACCATACTATTAACTACTTCTCAAACAGCATGACTTTCATTCTTCTATGAGATCCAAATAAAACTGATTATGGTACATTATTTCATATTAAAATAATGCCATTCACAGGTGATTTATTTACAGTTCATTACTAGATACCTACCCAGTAAGAGAGCTAAGTGAATTTCTCATAAACAGAGTGTGGGAATGGTGCTCAGTCAGGGTAATCATAATCAATATTCAGTCTCTTTAAAAAAAAAAAAACGGAAACTTTTAAGTTACTCCGATTTAGGAAATAGTAACACATCTTTAGAGTAAAAACAATATTCAAATTTATCAATGTGAATGATTTAGAATTTAGTGAAATAATATGTTTAACTTTTACTGAAGTATAGCATACAACTAAAAAAGTACAAAATTATGTGTTCAACTCAATCACTTTGTACTTAGCGAGCACACCTGTGAAAATAGCACCCACATCAAAAAATGTAACATTACAGGTAACTAAATCTCCCTTGTATTAACTTCCAGTCACTATTCCTCATGTAACGATAACCAATATTATTAATTCTGTTAGTGATAGATGGTTTTGCCTATCAAAACAATAATATTCGCTATGCCTCGCCTCTTTCTCTCAACAAAATTGTTGTATTATTATTCTACATTCCTGTTATAGCAGTCATTCATTCATTCTCATTGCTATTTAGTGTTTTGTTTTATTAACTATGACATAATTTATTTATCCATTACACTGTTGATGAACACCTGGGTTTTCTCCAGTTCTGGATATTATGAATGTTCTTATGAACATTCTTATGAATATATTTTATGGATAAATAAACACATTTCTCTTTGGTATGTATCTTTTCGATTAAAATATTTGATAGTGAACTAAGATGGTTGCTGTCGATTCTCTCAGACAACAGTGAAACATGCTGAAGGCATTTGTCACTGATTGAACCCAATATTCCATTTACAAAACTTTCTGAGGCTTTTGAGTATACGCAGCTCGAGTATGACCCAAGGCCAAATAGCAGCTTTTCCAAATCCTGGCGGAAGTCTGGATTTGAACCAGAACCAGAATCACCTCCAGGTGGCAGGGCATTAAAGGCAACATTTAATAAGCCATCTTCCTCAGTTGTTTGACATTTTGTCAGAAATCGGAGTCCAGGAGGCAACATAGAGAATACAAAAGGCAAAATTCAAAGAAATTTTGTGTTTTTTAACTTTAGAAAAAGAAAATCAGATAAGGTACTAAATCACTTGAACCCTCAGGCCAAGCTCAGGATAGAAACTTGAAAAGGTTAATGCATTTTCTTCACAATTGTGAAAGGTACATTGATTGATGATTAGTCTGTCACAATCAACCTAATTACTTTATGACTAGACAACTGTCACAGGGGCAGAGCTTCATATATTTCCTAAAAAGAAGTCAAAAGAGAGTTTAAGGAATTCAACTTCTGAAAATTATTACACTTTTCTCCTTTGACTACACACAGAGAGACACAAACATACACAAAGAAATCGTTTGAAATACTAAAGAAAATTACTTGGACATTTTTTAGATTTTGAATGGTAACCAATGAATAGTGGATCTCATTTAGTTTCATTAGTATTTTCAGACTCCAACCAGTAAAACAGACAAAAAGAGAAAACAAACACTGTTTAAAATAATCATCTGGCAGAAAACATGAGAAATTTTGTAGGGGAGATTTTTTTCTTTGTAGCTAAACCAGTATCTGAAGCTCCTGTCTATATTTTAGGGACTTGATAAGGGGGGAGATAAAGCTTATATTAATGGTAGAGATGGACATTTCCAAATATTCACTTCCCTGGTATCTTTCACAAATTTCATATGCATGTATGACTCAGATCTTACCAATAATATCCAAAAGCCCACCCTGTATATGAATTAGGAAAGATGATGAATACTGCCTAGAGTTCAGGTAGATGAAAGCAGCAAAAGGTTTACAAAGGAAGCACTGGTTACTCTGTTGTCAGAGCACCCAGGGTTCAGTGTGGTGGTGGAAGTACTTGGCAGTTTGGGTACCTGGTCCTGAGAGTCAAGGGATGCCCTTATTGAACAAGAACTGCAGTATAGTTTTGGATATAATCAGGCTGCTATAGTTCCTTAAATCTTAGCAATTATTTGAGCTACCTAAAATGTTGTTGATAAATTCATTTTTTAGTAAATATAGCCAAAGTTATTTCTGTAGTTTGCAAGTTGGAACCACGGGTCATAGAGTAAAGGTGACTGACAACTAAATTCTGTTTTTTTAATGTGAAAAATTATTTGGGAAATAAATCTTAATTTTATAATTCAAGACAATTTGCTTTTATTTTTTAGAGTATTTCATGCTGGATTACTTTTACCTGCTCTATCCCATCATCAAACAGTCAATAAAAATTGATGATAAACATATTATGACTACTGACTGGAAGTTCCATTATAGACTTGGTAATTAAAAAAAAAAAAAGTCACTGCTGTAGATCAAATGAAGCTTCATTATTACCTGGGGATTTGGTCTTGCATGTCCTTATTTTCTTCTTCAGCTTAAAAAAAACAGGCTTCTATTTCTAATATAAAATCCAAATAATTATAATAGCAATGTTTTCATTATATAATGTAACAGACATTTTTCCATTTCTGTGTAGCTATGCTGTTTGTACTTATAAAAGCCTACTAGGGGAGGTACACTGTTTTATAAAGAAATGTAAAGAAGACACTTGATCACATATGAAGAAAAGCACCTTAATGGAGAATGAACAGGTAATCATCCCCAAAAGAAAAATGGTTTCTCACAAATGAAAATGACACTTTTGGCAGCTGAAGTCATGCAATTAGTAAATTTTTTTAAAAGGCTACATTCAGATAGATTCTCTCCTTGCCCCATGGCAAGCTCTGTGGTAGCCAGGAAATAAGACTTTCTCCATTTTGAATTTCTTCTAAAATTATTTTTACCTTGAAAGTATACCTTTCAATTAATAAATAATGGATAGAATGAAGCCCTAAACATATCTCAATGCATTTTTTAAAAGGTCAAGAGAGGTCAGGGAATGCGAGTATCTGAAAATACCACCTAGTTATAATCTCATTATTTCTCAGACAACAGACCCTCGTAGCTCCATCAGTTATATGTGACTGCTCTGGTACCAAAGGAGAACTGTGTGTTAATAAGTTTATGTTTATGAAGTAAATAATGGTTCTGTAAAAGTATATTCTCTGGTGAAATTAAGGAATGCCAGGAACAAATATCTTCTTCCTGAGGCAAGGTTATTCCCCTGAGTAAATAAATATACCTATAGCAGTGAAGACAAATTATGATGACATTTTATAACACAGAGAAGGAGCTTCCTTTAAAATGTAAGAATTTCAAAAATCCTTTAGAAAAGCCATTGAAAAGGTCAACTTGTTGTAATCCACTGGTTTTTAGGCTACAGTGCAGTGACAAATTGGTGTATTGTAATCAGTCATGAGGATGAGTTATAGGTAATTTGCTATAAACAATATTTAAGGTACTGCGGTGTGGGAATGATTCACTTTTTATGAATTATACTCTGGTCAAGGTTATTCCCATAAATAACATTGCTCTCACATTCAAACACCATCTAGAGAAGGACTGTGTCTGTCATGGGAATTTTATTCTTCATATGTGATATTTGGGAAGAAATGTTGAGAACTACAGAATTTTAGCTTCATTTAATAAATAAAAGATGTTAAGGAAGTAACTAATCTAGTTTAAATATTTTACTTTAGAAGTATTGAAAATAAAATTTTAAATAAATTTTAGTAAAGAACAAAAACATAGTTTCATGTAACAAAAAGAAAGAGAATTATTTATTCTAAATTCTAAATCAAAAATGGCTAATGTTGAAAAAAATAACTCATTACAAAGTAGAATTAGTTTAGTTTTGTTAAGACTGGCTATGGAGAATACTAAACAAATACATGATATGATGAAATCTGATGAATTATTAGATTAATTATAAGCTAAAGATAAAATAAAAAATGTTGCAAAGTTCAAACTTAATCAAAATTCTAATAAAACATGATTGTATTTTTTTCTTATATTGAGAAATTATTAACTTTACAGCTGCAATTATCTATAATTATGTCTACAACTTACTCAACTCTTTTACCTAGTAATTTGAAAGGCTATTCTTGCCTCTACATCAAAAATTAACAACTGGATTATGGAATGAGTCAATGACGGCATAGTTATTTAATGTTTCATAACCCACAGAAAACAAACAATAATAAAACAAAACAACAGAGAGAGAAACTAGATACCAAAAATTAGTAGACAACATCTACAGCAAAAGTTGACCATAACGTATAACCATGAATCCTAAAATATAAGCAAGTGGGGACAAATACCACTACTCCAAGACCAGTACAGTTTCATTATCTGTGTAGGAGGAATCTGAGAACACAATGGAACATCTGGCAGAGTGGAAATAGGAGAACTCCTCAGAAGCCACAGGTTGAATAAGTGAAACGCACTACACAACAGAAGAAGAATGGTAGCCTTTCTCCGGCCCTAAATGTAGTAAGAGTTGGGTAAATATCTTATAGTTAAGTTTGAAAGGCCTGGAGCAGTGAAGTTCCTTTAAACTCCTACAATCCTTCCCAGACAGGGGGCCAAACTAAGGGGAAACTGCTGGGCCTGAAATAAAATTGGTCAAGACAGGGACAATAGACAAAAGGAAGGAAAGGTTCATATAAAGATGAGAAATGGGAATAGAGCCAGAAAATTCAGAGAGCAAGTTACCGTATTTTTGAACTGTATATGAAATGAAAAAAGACAGAGTTCTGTGAAGCTGCAAAAGTTAGCATGAACTACGCTTTCTTCTAAAAGTTTAGAAAAATGAAATTCACAGAACAATTAAAAATAGAACATCCTGCACATGTACCCTGGAACTTGAAAACAAAAATTAAAAAATAATCCAAAATATTCGTAATATTCTAAAGGTTAAATTACATAGGAATAAAAGAGAAAACAATATCCCTACATAGAGTAATAGCATACAGAGTGACATATAAAAACTCACACATCATATCAAAACTACAGTCTACCATTTTAAACACATTAAACAACATCTAAAAATAGAACACAAAATGAAAAAAAATTCAGACTTGGAAGATATTAAGTGACAGAACTCAAGACAGAATTGGAAATAGAACAAAAACTCATTTTTGAAACAAAATTGAAACTAGAGGGCACACAAGAGTAAATAAGAAATAATGCCTTAAGAGAAATAAAAGATGAAATAGATGAGTTTTAAAAATCAAAAAAGATAGTAAGAAAAATGAGCATTCACACAAAAGCCTGTACCGATGTTCATAGCATAACTATCCATAATATTAAAAAGGTAAAACAAACCTAAATATTCCTCAAGAGATGAATGGATAAGGTAAATGTGGTATATCTACACAATGCAATATTATGTGGGCTGGGAATGCATTACTGGTTCATGCTACAACTTGGATGAACCTCGAAGACATTTGCTAAGTCAAATAAGCTAGTCATAAAGACCCACACATTATATAATTCACTTAAAATAAAGTCCAGAATAAGCGAATCTTGAGGGACAGAAGGTAGATTAGTGTTTGCTTAGGACGAAGGGATAGCCAACAGGAGAGTAATAGGTACAGGGCTTCCCCTTACGGAGGTTACAATGTTCTAAAATGGACTATAGTGATGGTTTCACATATCTGTAAATATGCTACAATCCATTAGTCTACTTACTTTATATTGGTGAAATGTGTGGTACACAAATTATTTCTCAACAAAGCTGGTTTTTAGGAAAAAAAGGAAAGGAAAAAGAGACAAGCAGATTAAAAAAAACAGCTAACAATTGAAGAAGATTCAAGATACATATACTATCAATCTCTGAGGAAGAAAAAAAGCAAGATAACCAAACAGATATAAACTTGTTTAATTCAGGAAAATTTGACTAAAAGAAGATAAATTGAAAAAGCCTCTAAAGTACATACTGAAAAAGCACAACACTTTTCTGCATATATTGACAAAGGAAGTATTTAATGGTTATCAGAGCAAGAAGATGGAAGAAACATTCAAAGACGCTGAGAATGTTAGAGATTTTGTTGACAGACCATGAGTTTCAAAGAGCACAGTGAAAGGGAATCAGAGGTTGAGGAAGGCTGTGAAACGGGGTCATGTAGGACATATGCAGAGATTTACGGGAGTGCAGCAATCTCAAAGCATAGCCCTTGGACTGGAAGCCTCAGCATTATCTCCTGAATCAGGATTTCTTGGGGTTGATCTCAGGAATAAGTGCTTAACAAGTCTACAGATGATGCTTATACAAGATCAAATTTTAGAAGCACTAGATTAGAACAAGAGAAATAGTGACCTGGAAATCTTGGCTTTTGTGTGGTAATTGACATTGACAGAAATTAATGGCACAATGTGATTAGTTCTAGTTGTATAGAATCATACAGAGGTGATGATGATACTGTCAAATTTAAGACAAAGAAAGGTAAGTTGTCCTTCTCAGAATATGCTTGGTCTGCTGTGATCTCTCATGTGGACAGAAGGCTTGCTCCATGTAGAGAAAAGGTGTATTTACAACATGACAAAATTAGGTCAAATGGAAACTATGTACAATTTTATATGAACACAGGATGGTCATAGTGTAAAAGGAAGGTAATTTTAAACTCGCAAATTATCCTAACTTTACTGTTTTCAGAGTTGAAGTTACGTACATATTGCTTAAAAATCCTTAGAACACATTAAGTATGCTCTAGCTGAACAACTGAAGAGCTCCATTTTTCAAAATAATTGTTTTTAATTAGTGATTCATTCAGGAAAATGAAAGCACTATTTGTGAGTCATCTCCAACTCATTTGACTTAAATTCAATCATAAAACAGCTTAATTTAATGGAATTTTTCAATTTTATAATAATTTTTTGTTCAGTTATAAAATTGATTCTAATTCAATTATTATACCAATACTCCAAATCCAAACTAAGCATATTTTAAGACAACTCTTCTACATTGCCTAGCCAGTTAAATTCAGATTTCAGTTTGTGTAAGACTGTGGAGTAAGTCTTATGATTGGAAAACTAGCTTTTCTTGAGAAAAAGAATTTGCTATTCTGATAATGGTAAATAAAGAGACCTGAAGCTAATTTTAATATCCCTCTGTAATGTATCACTCTTACCTCCAAGTGGATCTCCCTGCAACTAAAATATATGAGCTTACTTCTTTTAAATGATATAGATTTTTAAATCTGAAGTTTTGGAAGGTCAGCAATGCTCTTTGTAAATGAAACTTTGTATGTAGAAGAACTGAATTCAACATTAATATATTCATATTGCTGTTGCATACACAAAATGAAAATGAATGTGGGATTATTTGCTGAATGTGCCTGATATTAAGCTGTCTTTAAATATAGAAAGATAAATCACTCATATATCTAAACAGTAGTGATTTTTTGTCTTATTTTAATGGAGAAGTAGGGGAAGGATGATGAAAGTTGAGCTCTATTATTGCACCTTTTTTTGTTGTCTTTGTAAACTTCTGAGAGATGAAGATAGACAATTTGTGACATATTTGTCACCACACTTAATTTGCTGTAGCCTCTGTAAGCTCAGTTTCTAGCTCTAATTTCCATGGTTCTTGTTCCCCATTAGGAATCTGAACAGTATCTTTGATATGTTAGTTGAGGAAGAGGTTTAAGTTTTCCATTTGCGTCTTCACTCTTGCCTATTCTTTCATTTCACTCCCATCAGTTTCTCCTCCAAACAGATATCCCTGTGAAAATGGGGTTATGTTTCTTCCTTTCTCCATTCTCAAAGTTAGGAGAGAACAACAAAAGCTTCGTGGAATTTAGACATGATTTTATCTTGGGAGCATATGCAAAGAAGTCAGAAAAAAGAAAAAATAATCAGGGCTTAGATGAGAAGAAAAACCTAAGACAAGCAATGTTCTGTCCCTCGTAATTTGGCAATCAGATCAACAACTAGGAGATCATGAAGTTAATAAGCAATGTTCAAAAAGCAGTAATAGAAGTGGAATAAATTGTTACCATGGAGTAGAAGATGCAGATGCCTCCATGGACCAGAAAGTATCATAATGTAACTGGGTGGATCAAGCTAAGTAGGGTGGTCTAGAAAGCATGTGTCTTCCAAGGGAGGGAATAGTTGTCAGTTACAGCCAATTGTTTGCATGTAGGAACCTCAGCATGTGACAACTGCTGTCTTCATGCTGCTGATGATTTATGGTTAACCTTTCACTAGGAAATTTTTGAAAGATCACTTTCTGGATAAATCGTGCAGGCAAAAAAACACATCTATGGACAGAATCAGCTCACAGATCATCAGTCTGAGAACTCTGTCCTCTTCTCACTTTTTCTTTATTATTTGACAAATAGTCCAAGCTAAATAGGGCTCTGACACAAGAACTATTGCAAACAAAAGTCACACCTACTTCTGAGGTTTATAGTTTGATGGGTTCACACATCTGTCTTAATATAGCTACTTGCTGAGTTAAATCAATAGATGAGAGACACTGTATTAATGGTGTTCCGTTTGCTAAGAAAATTGCCAGCAATACAATTGACCACATGTGTACAGAATGAAACATATTTATTTTTTTCCCAGGTTACAACTTTAAAATCTTGTAAAATGAGGCTCAAAGTAATGCATACTGACTGTATGAAACACATTAAAATATAATCCAGGGAAATATATGGTTAATATTGCACATCTTTTAAAATACTTCTTCAGAGTCATTTTATTAAGTTTAAAACAATTGCCAGATACCAGTTTGTGTTCCCACTTCAAAAACTACAAATGGAAAATCATCTAGTTTTCTATTATAAGTAAGCATGAATATGCCCTGTTATTGAACGAAATGATAACTCTCTAAAATGCAATATTAGGAATAATTTTTATATTACTGCATCATGATTTTAAATTAAAGAAATTTTGTGATATGAAAAATTGTTTAATAAAACCACCATTAAAATTTTGACTTATTTAATTTATACAGTATATCTCAAAAGATACAAATTGACATTAGATTACTAATGAGAGTCTGCTAGGTTTGGATATCAACTGTTTAAGAGGGTTTTCACCTCAGTGGGATTTAAAATTACTCTCCAAATATATACAACAGGAGTTTTGTTTGGGTAAAAAATGTTATAAAAAGAAGATATTGTATCATTCTTCTTTAGTAAGTATTAATAGGATTTAAAATCAAGAATAGACATTACACAAAAATAAAATGCATGCATTTTGTATGTTAAAAATATTCTTAATTTGAGGGTCATATATTATATCTGATAGAGTTGATCATGTCAGCTTACTTTTTTAGACAATACTACTTCCCCAAAAAAGCAAGAACATGTATAGCAACTGCAAACTATATTGAACAGTTTCTCATTAGGCATTTTGCTTTTGCAAAGAAACCAAACATTCTCCATTCTCAAAAATTTCTAAACCCTTCAAGTTAGAATACAAATTTGAACACGTGGATAGGATAGTATATTGTATAGTATATAGCTAGTATATTGTATAGTATATGGCTAGCCTTTCAGGTTCCTTCTCTACTTTGTAGATTCATAAGTGTGTGAATTGTCTAGAACTTTATATATCAGAGACTCAGATTGACTACTTTTTACAAACAAGGGTAAAGGAAACTCCAAAAGTTTGAGTAAATTGCTCAAGGTCACACAGAAACTGAGCCAGTAAAATCAGTATAAGCTCCAACCATTTTCCATATCACTAACTAACGCTTGTAGTGAAAAGTTCTAGCAGATGACCAAACAATTATTTTTATAACTTTCCAGTGAAGTATGAGATGTTTCCATATTTTCAGTAATTCTGCAGTATTCTGCAGGAAGCCTTAAGGCTAAAAGAAACATTTTTCATATCTCTGATTTGCTAAAAGAAATAATAGGGAAAAAGTGGTATTACTTCACGTTTTCAATATATCTCTTTTTAAGAGGCACAGGTTATTTAAATAATTGGCAAAAAAAATTGTGCTATTATCCTAAGGCATTAAAATGTATTTAAATAGTGTCTCTTACAAACATGATGATGTGTTTATAAAAAGTCTCAGGCATATTCTACATGCTTCATTCATCATTTAAGACCAGTTCCCAATTCTCATATGTCAATACATTTACTGTTCCTTTAAGCTTCTTTTAAGTCTTATGTCTCAGAGTTCAAATGTAAAGTAAGATAAATATTATACAATTTTTGTGTTTTAGAATATCAAGTTCTGTTTCTATGATGGATTTAATGTTGAGTTCTCAATCAGGAACATAATCTCCATTTAAATAAATACAGGGCAACACACACTACAAGGACTTTCTAATTGTTGTTGCTCTTTTTTCCTGTTTCCAGGTAATATTTGGCAGCATATGAGAGCTTTATAAAATGAATTCAGAATCAAATTACACTATATAGTAATTTTAACTGTATTGTAAGAAGTTGGAGAAATCCTGCAGTATTTCAACAAGGCTATAGAATAAATAGCCTAAGGTATACTTTCTTTCATACAATAGACAAGTGTGTGTGTATGTGTGTGTGTGTCTGTGTGTGTGTATGCAAGCATGTGCATGTTTGTGTGTGTTAACAATGGTCAGTTGTGATTATGCTTATGAGTGATTTGTGGAGTTATTTTGTGTCTTGTGTTTTCCTGTATTATAAGAAAATATTTAATAAATGTACCTCAATTTTATATTCAGAAATCTTTTTAAATGTAGATAATTTTATTTTCTACACTAATTTAAGCACTAATTTAATTATGTATTCATTCAAGATGATTTCTGTAACTGAGAGCTCTAAGGTAAACTAAGTAGGAGTAAGTTTTTTTTCTTCATTCAAACCCCAGATGTTCTATTTTTATTTTAGTCTCTCTTTTTTAAAAAAGAAATTTCAATAAATTTAGGGATACAAGTGGTTTTTGGTTACATGGATGAATAACATAGTCCTGAAGTCTGGACTATTAGTTTACCTCTCACTTGAATAGTGTACACTGTACCCAATAGATGACTCCTTTATCCCTTACTCCTCTCCCACTCCCCTTCTTTCCCAGTCTCCAGAGTTTGTTATACCACTCTGTATGCCTTTGTGTACCATAATTTAGCTCCCACTTACAAATGAGAACATGCGGTGTTTGGTTTTCCATTCCTGAGTTACTTCACTTAGGATAATGGCCTCCAGTTCCATCCAAGTAGAAGCAAGACCTTTTTGAAGCAATTTCTATTTATAATTTTGACCAAGATGATATCAGCTATCACATTTTTCATAACTTTCTTTCTCTTCTAAGCCTTAATGGTCACTAAGAGGTATTCCATTAGTTCTCTATGGGATAATGTGGATTTACATTACAAGAATCTGTATGAAATTATGTCAACAATGGAGATGATTATGCTAGGCTACTGCTTGGTGTCTAGATAGTAACAATAATATTTTCCTTGCTGACAGCAAACTTTAAATGGAAAAATGACAAACTTACCGTGTCTACAGGAGAACAATAAAGAAGCCAAATGGTCTGTTCCCCTCCGGAAATAAAACTGAGGGAACAAAGGGTATTTAATGTGGATATGTGAAAAGAACTCATGATACTAGTCTTCAAAGCCAGGAAATACTATCACACTGAAATAGTTTTTAAACTGTGAAACCAGAGGAAAAAAAAAGGAGGCAGTTTTCGGCAGAAATGAGCTGCCCTTGCTGGACGTGGTGGTTCACACCTGTAATCCCAGCACTTTGAGAGGCCAAGGTGGGCAGATCGATTGAGCCCAGGAATTCTAGATCAGCCTGGGCAACATGGCGAAACCCCTTCTCTACAAAAATACAAAAATGCTCCAGGCATGGTGGCACGCATCTGCAACTCCAGCTACTCAGGAAGCTGAGGTAGGAGGATCTCTTCAGCCCAAGAGGCAGAGGTTGCGAGGTTGCAGTAGCTGAGATCGCACCACTGCCCTCCAGCCTGAGCAAAAGACCAGACCCTGACTCAAACAAAAACAAACAAACAAACAAATAAATGAGCTGCCTTATTTACTAAAGTCTCTGGAACCAAGACATTCAAACAGAACACGACTTTGCCTTCAAATTCAACCAGTATACTAAGCTAACATTTTGAGGGACTATGTTGTTTAAATCACACAGTAAATCATACTACTGGTATCATTTAGGACAAAAGCTATGGTGACAGAATTCATTCACCAGATAAGACTAAGACTAGATGAGTTCTCTACTTTTTATCTGATGATTAGATTTTATCATCTTATTTTATACTAGTAAATATGGGAGTAACTAATGCACACTGTTTATTGAAAGTGACCTATACTAGTCAAAATTTGAAAATACTCATATACAAATATATCTCAAATAGTCACATAAAATAGTACTTAAAAAAGTAACTGTTTGTTTTTCTTTTTCTTTTTGAGACAGAGTCTTGTTCTGTCACCAGACTGGAGTGCAGTGGCGCAATCTCAGCTCACTGCAACTTCCATCTCCCAGGTTCAAAAGATTCTCCTGCCTCAGCCTCCCTAGTAGCCGGGACTACAGGGGTGTGCTACCATGCCCAGCTAATTTTTTGTATTTTTAGTAGGTACAGGGTTTCACCATGTTGGCGAGGATGGTCTTGATCTCTTGACCTCATGATCCACCTTCTGTGGCCTCCCAAAGTGCTGGGATTACAGACGTGAGCCACCACGCCTGGCCTGTTGATACAGACTTCTAAAGAATCTATCAAAAATGATTTGCACAAATACATCCACAAAATAGATTAGTGTTAGAAAATGTAGAATTTATAAAACATAACATGTTCAGCTTGTACAGTAATGTAAATACACTTAACACTACTGAGCTGTATACTTAGAAATAGTTAAGATGATACATTTTATGTTATGTGCTCTATACTAAAACAGTTTACAAATGTTGCTTTTTGAGTTTTATTTTAATAGATAATACAGCTCAAAATAAAAAAGGAAAATATATTAAAACAAAATGTTTTCAAAAATATAAATGTGTTAAACTTTAAAAAAATGTTATTTTAAAAACAAACACTACAAAAAGTAAATTTTATCTTGGAAAAGTGATAAAGGTCACAGTAGTGTTTAAAAATAATAATTAAAGTCTTCCAGTACCTTATCTTTTGTGTAAATTAAGTGGTTCCTGTCTGAGAGCTAATGAAAAAGAGGAATTGTTTTTGAGGTTAATGCATTCTAGTGGTATGTACTGAAATAGTCAGGGACTGCATGTTGATCAGAAATTACCAACAGAATGCCAGTGAATCATTTATTCGGTCATCAAGTCAACCATGGGCGGCAGCAAACAGCATGCCTTAATGAGAGTCCAATGCTGATTGTCTGAATGTCACAGGTGTCATCCATTCTCCTACATAATAGACCACCTGCCTTGTTCTGAAAAGCTAAGAACACAAAATGATGTCCTATTACTTCTCATGAGTTCAAATGGAGTCTAATACATAACTGCCTCCTAGGAGGAAGAATTGTGATACAATATTTAGTTGTCTAGAAATAACCTTTTTACTTTTTTACAGGTTTAATATGTATTTGCTTGATTTTAAAGTCATGCTGAGCTTCCATTACTATCTCCTTGCATCAATCAATCGAATGAACTATGCTTGTTACACTTAAAATAACATTTGAGAATGAAGCTGTGCTTGCATTTCTGTGTTATTTCATCTGTATTATATTATTGTATTGGGTGGAATTTTGTCCTTGAAAAAGACATGTTGAAGTCCTAACCTCTAATATCTCAGAATGTGACTTTGTTTAGAAATAGGGTAGGCCAAGCGTAGTGGTTCACGCCTGTAATCCCAGCACTTTGGGAGGCTGAGGTGGGTGAATCATGAGGTCAGGAGATTGAGACCATACTGGCTAACACGGTGAAACCCTGTCACTACTAAAAATACAAAAAAGTAGCCAGGTGTGGTAGCACGTGCTTGTAGTCACAGCTACTTGGGAGGCTGAGGCAGAAGAATGGCTTGAACCTGGGAGGCGGAGGTTGCAGTGAGCCGAGATTGTGCCACTGAACTCCAGCCTGGGCAACAGAGTGAGACTCTGTCAAAA
>NW_012121043.1:8331892-8333425 GCF_000951035.1 Colobus angolensis palliatus | reverse complement strand
GGAAGGAAGGAAGGAAGGAAGGAAGGAAGGAAGGAAGGAAGGAAGGAAAGGAAGGAAGGGAAGGAAGGAAAACAAAAAGAACTATGATAATTGTCAATGTATACTGGTGTAGGGTGGACCCTTAAAGCAATTTGACTGTTGTCTTTATAAGAAAAAAGAAGAAAAAATAAACACATAAGAAAAAAATACATTATGACAGAGATCAGAGTGATGCAACTGCAAGCCAAAGAATGTCAAGGATTGATGGCCACCATGAGACTTTGGAAAGGGCAATGTAAGATTCTTCCTTGTGGATGTAAAAGGGAACCTGACCCTGCCAGTACCTTGATTTTGGACATCTAGCCTTCAGAACTGTGAAACAATCCATTTTTCTTGTTTTAAGTGATCAGTTTATGGTACTTTGTTATAGCAGTCCTAGGAAACTCATACAATCATACAGACCAAAAACAGAAAATAACCAAGTTCTAGGGAAAAAGAGAGAACATTTGCATTTGCATTTAATTCTAGAATTCTTTAAAAATGCTCACACTTATCTTAAAATATTTCTGAAGCTCATTTAAAAATCCTGACTAAAAGGTCTCTATTTTATTTGCTACCTAAATTACTATATGTCATTTATTTAATCGCAGTTACATTAATACTAAAGTAATATAATGCAGAAACTAAGTGGATCACAGAAAGCCCTAGTGAAGGAACTCAATCAAGCTCCTTATGTGAATATCACTTGATTATAGAAAACAGTCAACCCCACAATTTTAGGTATGCTCAGAAAGCTTTTCAAACTCGTTTGCATTTAACTTTTGGCTCTAAATTGCTTTACATAACTATGTGAAAATGATAAGGACTCTAGTAGTCACCCACTTGGCAGCTAAGTCCACTGAGACTTTGTCTCGGTCAAATCGTTGACCTAGGAAAGTCCTGGGACTTGAACTTGCTCCCTCAATACCTAGGACAGTACTTTTTTTTGTCTTCTACATTGCCTTTTACTGCCTTCTTGAAGTAATAATGGTCATCATAATAAAAATGGTTATTTGGCTAATAAGTCTCACCCGATCTTAGCCAAAAGGTCAAGAAGCAATAGGATTCTTAGATGCACATTCAGATATGGAAAAAATTGTTCTATCTTTCCATAACAAAATCTCATGTTTTCAACTTAAAGTTCTCATTTGCTGGATGACAGAAATTTCTTGAGCCTAATAAACTTACACCAATATATTTAAGATTCATGTCACAGACTCAAATATATCAAAAATGCACAATCTAGGAGATGCATTACAAAACCTTCCAGAAGCACATAAGTTCTGTTTTACAGAAACCATTGCAGAGAGAAAAAGGGAAAATAATTTTATGAGGCTAATACGATCTTACATCACTAAAATAAGAGAAAAAGAAAATAAAATGGTCTTTAAAATGATCTTATTTACAAACTTACAAGCTACCATAACTACAACACAGGCAAATGGAATCTAGAGCTATACACATATCATAATTCACCATGGCCAGTATGTTTTATGCCTTATATGAGGGTATCAT
>NW_012121043.1:8325851-8331767 GCF_000951035.1 Colobus angolensis palliatus | reverse complement strand
TATGTATATTTATAAGCATGAAACAGATACACACGTGCAGATAACTCAATGGGTATAGAAAAAAATTAGCTATTAAGTGCAGAAAAGTCATTTGCTATTAATCTCTCTTTTTTGATTTTTAAATCAGCACTCATCAGGCATTTGTGGTATTTTTTAATTTGTATTATAATTTATATATGTATATTTATAAGCATGAAACAGATACACACGTGCAGATAACTCAATGGGTATAGAAAAAAAATTAGCTATTAAGTGCAGAAAAGTCATTTGCTATTAAGCACTCATATTTGATTTTTAAAAAAATAACAGCATCTAAGACTTGAATAAAGTGTTTCATCTTGAGAAAAATTATCTACTAAAACCTCAAGTGAATATACTTCTTATGATCATTCCCATTAAGATCAGAAGCAAGGGAAGTATGGCTTTTATCACTGCTACAGTTTACCAAAGACTTGTACCCAATAAAATAATATAGAGTAAGAAATCAGTTTAAGATTAAGAAAGACAGATAAAAAAGTAATTATAGATACATGAGTGGGCAAAAATAAATAAAATAAAACCTTTCCCCAAAAAAAAAATATTTGGAGGATCAGCAGGGTTGGAAATTCAATATTATTCAACATGATAAAGTTATCATTTATCCCCAAAATACTTTATAAATGCAGTGTCTTTCAAACAAAACATCTTTTGTAAAATAAAGTTAAACAAGCTGATTTTAAAAATAAGTTTGAGAGAAAATATTTTTAATGACATCCCAATAATTACCTAATAATAGAATTTTTCAGAAAAAGAATAAGAATAAGGGATTTGTTCTTCTGGTTATCAAGGCATATTTTAGAGCTGCAGATAATAAAACAGTGTTATTTTATATCTAAAGTAGATAAATAAATAATAAAAAAAAGAACAGACCCACAATATGGCACAAAAGCATTTAAGTGAGAAAGAAACGTCAAACATTAATAACTGATATCAACCTATTATGGCCTTTAAAATACAGAAATCACACCACACTGACTTAATAATAAAATAGGGACAACAGTGATGAAAGGAGCTCTTAGATAAAATATGAGCTATCTTTATATTATTTTTGAAATAAGAAGCTTTAATTATTTGGATACTAACACAAAACAAATTAAGGGAAAGGCTGTATATTTGACATCACCAAATTTGAAAGTATCTTACATCAAAAAAACTGTAAACAAAAGTGAAAACGTAGAAACAACCTGGAAAACAATATTTGCCACATTTCTAACAGAGGGTTCATATCAAAATATAAAGAACCCAAGTCTGTATTTCCAAAATAAAAATATTAGGGCCTCTCTTTTTATACTCAATATTATGAGTTAGAAGACTTTGGAAGGTGTTTTAAAGTTAAGTGAAAATGTAAGGCGTTATGTAATCATATAAATAAATTATTGTTATGATAAAAATGAGAATCAAATTAATTAATATCTATTATATTATTTATACTATTAATACATATACCTATATACTATTTATATTTTAGTTTGACTTTTCAAGCACTTCCACACACCACTCAAAATTATAAAGAAAAAAATAAACAATTATTAAAAGTGATCACTCTTAGTATCTTTGATGTGAAGTACAGTAGCAACTAGTAGTGAATATAAATGTTTATGCTGGTGAACCTATTAGTATATTTTTTACTGCACAATAAAGTTTATTCATCTTTTTAGAATGCCAGAATGACCAAATTCTGGGTCTTTAGGCAAGCCCCTGGATTTTCTGAACAGTAATTCACTCTGTTGATAAGAATAGTCTTTCTACAATTCATATTTATGATAATCACTAATGCCTTGTTCTTTATAACTGGGAAGCAGTGGAAGTAGTGGCTTCATAATTAATGAGCCAATATTAACACATTATTATTAAGTTCACACTTTATTTAGCTTTTCTCTAACTTTTACTTAATGTTCTTTTTTTTCTTCCAGGCTCCTATTTAGAATATCACATTACATTTAGTTAGTCATTGTGTCTCTTTAGGTTTTTCTAGATTGTGACACGTTTTTGCTGACTTTGTTTTTGATGTTCTTGATGGTTTTCAGGAACACTGAACAGGCATTACAAAGAAGGTCTCACAATTGGTGTTTTCTGGATATTTTTATTATGATTAGACTGAGATTATGGGTTTGGGGGGGAAGACTACAGAGGTAAAGTGCCATTCTCATCACATCATATCAAGGGTTCAGGCCATCGATCTGATTTGGCACCAATGATACTGACCTTGATCACCAGAATGAGGTAGCATTTTTCAGGTTTCTCCATTATAAAGTCAATTTTCCCTCCCTTCCATCTTGTACTCTTTGAACAAAAGTCTTTACATGCATTCCACAGGTAAGTAGTGCAAAGCTTTGTTTCACCATCTTGAAGCAGGGGTGGGTATTACATAAACCAGAGTGTTTTGTTCAATAGATTGATCTATTCTTCCTGTTTTATTCATGCAGTCATTTATTTGTATCAGAATGGACTCATGAATATTTATTTTGTTTTACTTATAAATCTAATAACTTGCTTATTTATATTGTTGCTCAGATTGTTCCAACTTTGGCCTGTAGGTGATCTTTCAGCTAGCTCCTGACATACACCCATTATTGTGTTTCTTTTCTTTTTTTTTTTTAACTTTTTTTCAGCAGCACTTTATTTTCTGGCCCTGAAAGATGCTAAAACAAAATTTTATATGCAATCATCCCTCAGTATCCAAGGGGGATTGATTCCAGAATCCACCACAAAGACTGAAATCCACAAATGCTCAAGTCCCCTATATAAAATGGTGGTGTATTTGCATATTACCTACGCACATCCTTCTATATACTTAAATCATCTCTAGACTACTTTTGATACCTAATACAAGTGCTCTGTAAGTAGTTGTTGCGTTATTCAGGGAATAATGACTAGAAAAACTGTCTGTACATGTTCCAGACAAATAGAACCATCTATTTTAAAAAATAGTTTTGATCTCCGGTTGGTTTAATCCACCGATGTAGAAGCCATGGATATGGAGGACTGACTGTATTTTTCACCTCTAGCACAGAACCAATCATTTCTGCAATGATTTCCCTGCAGTTTACAATATATACTTTCAAATAGTCTAAGTCCACGTTCAAATAACACTATACCACTTTCTGTGTAGAGATGGTGCCTTGTAACAGAGCATTCCCATTTCCCTTTTGTATATTATGACATTGTTGTCACTCATTTCAGTTATTCATGTTATAGTCCTTCAATACATTATTACTATCGCTCTAAAGATCAATTAAGAATAAGAAAAAAAGATATTATATTACCTTCATTTATTCCTTTTTCTAACACTCTTCCTACCTTTATGTAGATCCATTTCTCACATTATTATTATACCACTTGGAGAAATTATTTTAATATTTATTGCAGAACTAGTCAAAAAATTTCTTTTTTTTCTGAGAAAGTTTTTATTTTTCCTTCATTTTTGGACAATAATTTTTCTAGATGTGTAATTCTAACTTGATAGCTTTTTCTTTAAATAGTTTACTCCACTTTCTACTTGTTTACATCGTTTTTGACAAGCAACATGACTAATTCTTACCTTTGTTCTTCTATAGACAAAGCTTTCTTTGTTTTTGTTTTTTGTTTGGTTTGTTTTTTTCTTCTTGCTTACTTCAGAATATGGTCCCATTGACTTCTCTTCCAGGTCAGCAGATCTTGGTTGCTCTATCGTTCAGCCTTTCTAGATTTCAGTATAGTAGCTTGCTCTGACATCAGTTCTCTGATGAGTCCAAAAAAAGTAATTGATTTTCAGTGTGTCCAGCTTTTCCTTTTTGTGAAGATAAAGGTGACTGCTTTATGCTCTTTACTTGTTGAAGCTGAAACAAGTCTTGTGACTTCTATCCTTTTGGATGAAGTAAAAGAAAGATTATGTAAGAATGAATAAACAAATTTTATAGGTTTATAGACACATTGAAAATGAAAATGTAGGGAAAAAACAATTAGACAACTCTTCAACAAAATATAAAAATAACAGAAAACAAACAAAATGTGGAAGATTAAAATAAAGCAAGCACTACCAATTTGAAAACATCTCAATAAAATATTTCACAACAGACAATCTCTACCTCATAAACTAATCTCTGCTGGTTGTATTTTTCATTTACTCAGCATATAATTATTAAATGTATCCACTGTAGTAAGCACTGTTCCAGTTGCAAAAGATGTGGCAGGGAATAAAGAAAAACAGCCACTTGTTATGGAAACCTGTGGTATTTTCAAAACTGATGCCAATGACAACTATGATCATGGACTGTTACACAACACCCAACAAGTTAGAAAACAAAGAGGTTTTTTTTTAACCAAAAAACACAGGTTTGATTTTTTTTTTATTAATCTCAAAGAGATACTGAGGAAATTAACACATATCAGACCAAAAAAACAGTTATCTAAATTGTTATGCTTGACATTTTTTTCTATTAAAGTAAATCTAATACTTTTTTATTATAATTATCCTAAATTTTATTTTATTTATTCTTTTTTTTTCTTTTGCACAGCTTAGAGTGCAGTGGCGCCATCTTGGCTCACTGCAAGCTCCGCCTCCCGTGTTCACGCCATTCTCCTGCCTCAGCCTCCCCAGTAGCTGGGATTACAGGCGCCGCCACCATGCCCAGCTAATTCTTTGTATTATTAGTAGAGAGGAGGTTTCACCGTGTTAGTCAGGATGGTCTCGATCTCCTGACCCTGTGGTCTGCCCGCCTGGCCTCCCAAAGTACTGGAATTACAGGCCCGAGCCACTGCGCCCGGCCTATTCATTCTTATAAAAATCTTCCTCCTACTCCTTGTGTCCACATCCCCCATGCAAGTATTCTTATGATTTAGAAGGGTAAATGATGGTCACCAAATGTAACCAATGTTTATTTTTGAATGGCAGCATAGGTGCTGTCTTACCGCACTCCATTTGTCTGTGCTTTTCTCAATTACCAATTTTTTTTTTTAAAAGCACTACTTCAAAAAATAAATGTATTAACAGTATAAAAGAAAGGAGAAAATTAAACAAAAAGTAACCTTATTCACTGCATATAGCTTTAACTTCATTATGCACTCAAGTTATTATTTTCTCTAGAAACATTATAAAATTTTATACTTACTTTGCTTTGATTATTCTGATCTTATGTGGAATATTATTTGCACTCCCACTTTGAACTCAGTCTAGAACAGTTCTGTTCATTACTCAAAGCCCAGATTAAGTTTATTCCTCCCTCCCTTATCATCTTGTCTAACTACTGTTTCCTCCTAAGTTACTAGTCACCTGTAGTCACCTGTGTTATCATGGTTCTTTTGCATATCTCATTTTTATTTCTTTTTTGGCTTATAAGCAACAAAAAATTCTTTTTTTATTATACTTTATGTTCTAGGGTACATGTGCACAATGTGCAGGTTTGTTACATATGTATACATGTTCCATATTGGTGTGCCGCACCCATTAACTCGTCATTTACGTTAGGTATATCTCCTATAGCTATCCCTCCCCCCTCCCCCCACCCCACAACAGACACTGGTGTATGATGTTCCCCTTCCTGTGTCCAAGTGTTCTCACTGTTCAATTCCCACCTATGAGTGAGAACATGCAGTGTTTAGTTTTCTGTTCTTGAGATAGTTTACTGAGAATGATGGTTTCGCGCTGCATCCATGTCCCTACAAAGGACATGAAATCATCCTTTTTTATGGCTGCAGAGTATTCTATGGTGTATATGTGCCACATTTTGTTAATCCAGTCTGTCATTGATGGATATTTGGTTTGGTTCCAAGTCTTTGCTATTGTGAATAGTGCCACAATAAGCATACGTGTGCATGTGTCTTTATAGCAGCATGATTTATAATCCTTTGGGTAAATACCCAGTAATGGGATGGCTGGGTCAATGGTATTTCTAGTTC
>NW_012121043.1:8324039-8325431 GCF_000951035.1 Colobus angolensis palliatus | reverse complement strand
TAGGTTTTCTTCTAGGGATTTTATGGTTTTAGGTCTAACATTTAAGTCTCTAATCCATCTTGAATTAATTTTTGTATAAGGTGTAAGGAAGGGATTCAGTTTCAGCTTTCTACTTACAGCTAGCCAGTTTTCCCAGCACCATTTATTAAATAGGGAATCCTTTCCCAATTTCTTGTTTTCGTCAGGTTTGTCAAAGATCAGATGGCTGTAGATGTATGGTTTTATTTCTGAGGGCTCTGTTCTGTTCCATTGTTCTATATGTCTGCTTTGTTACCAGTACCATGTTGTTTTGGTTACTGTAGGCTTGTAGTACAGTTTGAAGTCAGGTAGTATGATGCCTCCAGCTTTGTCCTTTTTGCTTAGGATTGTCTTGGCAATGCCGGCTCTTTTTTGGTTCCATATGAACTTTAAAGTCATCTTTTCCAATTCTGTGAAGAAAGTCATTGGTAGCTTAATGGAGATGGCATTTAATCAATAAATTACCTTGGGCAGTATGGCCATTTTCATGATACTGATGCTTCCCGTCCATGAGCATGGAAAGTTCTTCCATTTTTTTGTGTCCTCTTTTATTTCATTGAGCAGTGATTTGTAGTTCTCCTTGAAGAGGTCCTTCACATCCCTTATAAGTTGGATTCCTAGGTATTTTATTCTCTTTGAAGCAATTGTGAAGGGGAGTTCACTCATGATTTGGCTCTCTGTTTGTCTGTTATTGGTGTGTAGGAATGCTTGTGATTTTTGCACATTGATTTTGTATCCTGAGACTTTGCTGAAGTTGCTTATCAGGTTACGGATATTTTGGGCTGAGACAATGAGGTTTTCTAAATATACCACCATGTCATCTGCAAACAGGGATAATTTGACTTCCTCTTTTCCTAATTGAATACCCTTTATTTCTTTCTTTTGACTGATTACCCTGGCCAGAACTTCCAATACTATGTTGAATAGCAGTGGTGAGAGAGGGCATCCCCGTCTTGTGCTAGTTTTTAAGGGGAATGCTTCCAGTTTTTGCCCATTCAGACTGATGTTGGCTGTGGGTTTGCCATAAATAGCTCTTATTATTTTGAGATATGTGCTATCAATACCGAATTTATTGAGAATTTTTAGCATGAAGGGCTGTTGAATTTTGTCAAAGGCCTTTTCTGCATCTATTGATATAATCATGTGGTTTTTGTCCTTGGTTCTGTTTACATGCTGTATTCCATTTATTGATTTGTGTATGTTGAACCAGCCTTGCATCCCAGGGATGAAGCCCACTTGATCATGGTGGATAAGCTTTTTGATATGCTGCTGGATTCCATTTGCCAGTATTTTACTGAGGATTTTTACATCGATGTTCATCAGGGATATTGGTCTAAAATTCTCTTTTTTTGTTGTGTCTCTGCCAGGCTTTGG
>NW_012121043.1:8307580-8323018 GCF_000951035.1 Colobus angolensis palliatus | reverse complement strand
CTCTCAGACCACAGTGCAATCAAACTAGAACTCAGGACTAAGAAACTCAATCAAAACTGCTGAACTACATGGAAACTGAGCAACCTGCTCCTGAATGACTACTGGATACATAACAAAATGAAGGCAGAAATAAAGATGTTATTTGAAACCAATGAGAACAAAGATACAACATACCAGAATCTCTGGGACACTTTTAAAGCAGTGCATAGAGGGAAATTTATAGCATTAAATGCCCACAAGAGAAAGCTGGAAAGATCTAAAATTGACACCCTAACATCACTATTAAAAGAACTAGAGAAGCAAGAGCAAACACATTCAAAAGCTAGCAGAAGGCAAGAAATAACTAAGATCAGAGCAGAACTGAAGGAGATAGAGACACAAAAAACCCTTCAAGAAAAAAGGCATATCTCATTTTTAATACTTATGTCACCATATAAATCATTTTTTTTTCTTTGGGAGCTACTAGAGAATAGGTATTACTTTATTCATCATTGTATCTTTAATACTTGGACTGAGATATGGTAAATACTTGGTAAGTAATTTTTGATAAATTATGATATGAGAGAGAAACAAGTAAATCAATCCATGTAATATGGTGGAATATATGTGCAATGTTAACATTACACAGAGAAGAATGGAGGAGAAATCCTAACTCCTCCTGGAAAGAAAACAAAGAAGGCTTTGGAAAAATATTGGCATAAGTTCTGAATAAACAGGAGTCACTACAGTAATGCACTGTAAACAGTGAAAATTTAGAAAAGAATATGTTATACAAAATACACATAGAAGAGAGTATGACTATCAAAATACTTGGGAAAAATTTCTTGGTTTAGCTGATGGTTAGGTCACATAGGAAAAAGTGTAAAAAGAAGTTGTAGAAATAGGCAAAGTCTAGGTGGGGAAAAACCTCCTTATATCATGGAAGGTCATTATTTTTTTTCTGAAAGCAATTAAAACCTATTGAAGATTTTAATTGAAAAATCCATACGTTAAGATACGCTTTTTATAAAATATTATTGAAAACTACAACATACTCATACATGAAATAAATACATATATATTCAGTGCATAAATGTATTGTTTTATGTAGCTTATTAATTGATTTGTTAAATGACAATTGTGTGCTAAAGGCAAAAAGTGAAAAATGATTTCAGAAATGACCATAAATGTGCTTTCAGTTTGGTAAAACGCTTTAAAAGAAAACTGTACTTTTGCTATCCTGATAAAAGCATTAGGACTCCATCATATTTTTTGTGGCTTTATGAATGTTTGGAATTCTAAGATAAGAAAGATAAGATAGCTTTAGCTTGAACTGAAAAATTATAGAACATTTCATATATGCCCTGATGTTTGCTACTTAATGGGAACAAGGCTGTGGAGTCTCTCACACAGTTTAAAGGGCTATTTTTTTACTAAAACACATAAAAGTCACACACACACACACTTTTCTCCCATTTCAGCATTTTGCCACCTTAATCCAATTTCCATTATCCTCCAAATACTATAGTAAGAGACATGCTAAGTCAAGCAGAAAAAAATATTAGCAAGAGATATGGAAGAAATCGGCCTACAAATACGATATTCTCTCCTAATTAGAGGTCACTGTTCTCAAAAGTTTCATCTTCTATGGTGAGTTCTTGGCATCTTATCTATTGAACATGAAAACTGAAATGTTTCCAAATAGTTCAGGCCTTTGCTTGACATTTTAGCACAGAAAATATCTCACGTGTGTTCTCCAATTTCCAAAATCAATAAGTTGAATCAATAGCAAAATAACGTTAATTTTCTGTATCATCTTGGAGAAAAAAGTAAAAGTAAAGCATTCTAAGCAAAAGGAGAAGACAGGTAATCACCTTGATCAATATAAAAAAGTGGGAATAATTGAGTATTTTAATAATCCCAAACGCTAGACAGTGAAAAGAGAAAGGAAATACAGGTAGCTTTGGTTACAAGAAAATGCATTTTTAGTGTATACTCCAACATCACTCCCTGTAGCTGACACTGTTGTCTTCAGTCCAGATTCCTTTCTATCTTTTTTTTTTTTTTGACTCTTGCAGAGTGTGTCCCTCACCTTTTTGTGTGTACCATTGCCTTTTCTGGCCCACATCATCAATTTTCTTTAGTGTATGGTACAAAGATTGCTGGATCTGCTTATCTTCATAGCGAAAAGCAAGAAGCCTGGAAGTTTATGCTCCAGTTAACCAATGACTGCAGGATGTTAATCTTCGAAAGTCTAGTTCCATCATCTGTAGCATAATTTACCCAAAGTCATCTCCCAGGATCAGGAGAAACTACCTGAATCACAATCTGTGAAACTTTGAATCACACTCTTGCTGGGATTATTTTTCTTCCTTGTCCTGCTTTCTCACTGGTTTCTCTTGGAAACAGTTCCTTAAATAATTGTGGGGAAAAAGTTTGAGTATTTCAAAGACGGGACAACTGAAACCTTTACAAGAGCCTACACCATACCCAGAAATTTTAAAAGGCAATAGAAATGAGAGAAATATCAAATATCAACAGTAAGGTTTATTCTTCATCTTTGAGCTTATCAGTGTTTTAAAACATGACTAGTTAGGAAGAACACACGCAGCCGAGGTTTTGGTGGACCACGCAGGTCTCCCTCAGAATCCAGGACCTCATCTCTCCAGATGCTGAGAGCTGTTTGCTGATGTCTCACAGCAAAATGATTTGTTCGAGGCTAAAGCTCTCTTTCGGGTCAGCTTCTGACAATCGGTTGATTCAAGGTACAAAGAAAGACCAAATATTTTTCATCAATTTGTGGTATATCTGGAAAGCCATTTAAGCCTCAGAGTTCCCTGAGAGATGAACTGAGGTTACTCTTGTAACATCATCACAGTTTAACTCTATTCCCTGACCAATTTTGCTTTGTTCATCTTTTACAGATATTGTTTCTGGGAGTACATCCCAATAAGTGACATGCATGACAGTTCCTTTTCCAGCACAGAATAGGCCACTCAAATAATATGTCTTGGGTTCTTACTGGGACATGATATAGAAGGAGGGCCTGATTATGGGACATATTGTGACTATGCAGTCAGAACAATTCTTTATAATTTGGGTTTTGTCAGACACACAAAGTCATAAACTTGTGCAGGCCCAACAGCAATCCATCATAAGATGGAAATGGAGCATCTGGGATCTGACAAGAACAGGGTCAAGGGGCCCAAGTAAGATGTATGAGCAGTTGGCCCATAGGTGACCCCATTATCACTCCCACATTTGTTCTTTGGTTCATGCTTATTGCTGAAGCAGGATATCCCTAATGTCAGGAAGAAAGGTATCCCTAATGTCAGGAAGAAAGGTATCCCTAATGTCAGGAAGAAGGATATCCGTAATGGCCAACTGATGTAGGAGAAAAAAGGCTGCCTTTGTTCACAGAATAGTCTGCTCAGATGTGAGTACAACAGGAAACTTCTCCAACACTACAGCCCCTGAAAGGCAGCAGAGAGTAAAATCTTCCCAAATGTTAGAGCTTTGTAAGATGCACATTGTCATCTACTTTGTGTTTTAAAAAGTGGCAGGAGGCAAACATATGCAGCAATTAATGGCAAGTGGCAAATGTCTTTACAGATTGGTCAGTGATGTTAAAGGAAATAAAATTGGAAAGTTTCAAACAAGGAATTCATGGGAAGAGATAGGTAAGTAGGTCCATTATAATAGAGACAAACCACGTGGTACAACAAATCCCCATGACATGAGTCTACCTATGTAACGAGGCTGCACATATCCACCTGAACCTAATATAACAGTTGTAAAAAATACATAGATACAAATTATTTTTAAAAAGAACCACAGAGTGGAAGCTGGAGTGGCTTTGTTTCTTTAGCATTTCTAGTGAAATTACTGGGAGAGTTTGTGCTTCTCTCTCCTACAACTCTCAGTTCTTTGGGTCTATGTCTTACTCTCCATAGTAGGGATGGTTCTCCAAATGGCCACAGCAAGAATCCTAGCAACAAAATGTGATATATCCATACAGTGGAATAGCAAAATGGTACATGAAAAGCAAAAATGGAACTGATACATGATACAGTATGAGTAAAACTTGAAAACATTCTGCTAAGTGAAAAACCAATCATGAAAGATCACGTATTTTATGACTTTGTTTAACAATTGTGTCACACACTGGACTCTAAATTTCTTGAGAATGGATACTATTTGCCTTATTTTCTCCTGTAATATTTAGTTTCTTACACAGTACCTAACGCAAACAGCATATAAAATGAGTACATGTTCAATTAAATATATGTTTTTAAAGCCCCTAAAAATTGGTATATACACCCTGCACCTAATAGAAAACTCTTCAGTCAACAAAACAAGACATTTATCTTTTTAATAAGCTACCACTTTGCTATTGACATAATTTTACCAACTTGCAAATTTATATGGATACCTATGTGCTGGTTATAAAGAAAATTCAAGTTATGGAACTTGTGGCTTAAAGCTGTAAATTAAAGTTTAATTAAAACTCTCTTCAGGATCCAGGTGCGGTGGCTCACACCCGTAATCCCAGCACTTTGGGAGGCCTAGAAGGGCAAATCACTTGAGGTCAGGAGTTCAAAACAAGCCTGGCCAACATGGTGAAACCCTGTCTCTACTAAAAATGCAAAAATCAGCCGGGTGTGGTGGCCAGCGTCTGTAATCCCAGCTACTCAGGAGGCTGAGACAGGAGAATCACTTGAACACAAAAGGCAGAGGTTGCAGTGACCTGAGATCTCACCACTGTACTCCAGCCTGAACAACAAAATGAGACTCTGTCTCAGAAAAAAAAAAAAAAAAATCCATCTTCAATGAAGTTAGAAGTTTCGCACAATATAGTTTTGATAGTCTTCAAATCAATGCAGTGTGTTCATCTGTTTTATAGATTTTAAACTTAAATACTTTGTGAAATGTTTGACAGGAATGTGTTGCTAGTGAAGATGAGATTAGAGTCAAGCCTTCAGGGACGTAACAAACTTTGCTATTCTACATCAGGGGAATAATATCTATTCATATGCATTTGTATAGATAAATCTGTACCTATACAAATATAAATTGTATGGCAAACATTGAAATCCAACATGTTTTGTGTTTTCTAACACAGCAAATCAATAGAATCTTACATTAAGATTATAAAAGTAAAAATGTCCAACATCTACTCTCATGATATTATATTCATTAAGTAAAAGGAGAAAAGAAAAATCAAATAATCTGTTTTATTAAACTTGTTAATTTCCATAAATCTTTTGAAAATTATTTTATTTACTCGATAAACATATCTAAGAGTGAACACTAGGTGTTTATACCTTTACAAAATTCCCTATATGATCTTGAATTCCAGAATGTTTTACATCTAATATATAAGTAACCTTTTCCTTATTCTCAGCAATGTTTCTTTTAATTAATTTGTTAATCAATTATTTACTTTGTATATGTGTCAGGAAAGTTCAAGTGCAAATATAGCATTCTTTCTGCCTCTTTGAGATATAAAGCAGGCGCCTCTGATAATATAACACTAATTTTAGTGTATTTAAAGAAATAATATGTCAACCAGAAACACTTTAATTAATAATTAAAACATAAAGTATTTACGACAGACAAAATCACAGAATTAAACTTTCTTGAGGCCAGTCTAAGTGCCATTGAGAAAATAAAGCACTTTCGCCAGTGGTCTCGCATGTTGGAGATTCATTGCTGAGTGTCCCTGTGGTCAGACAAATGCATCAGACTATCTTACTGGATGTCTTTAAATATCCATTTATTTCATTGACCTGTTTACTGTCTGCTATGACCTGACTGTTTGTGTCTCCCCAGGATTCATGTTTTGAAACCTGATCACCAATGTGATGATATCAGAAGGTGGGGACCTTTAGGAGGTGATTAGATTGTAAGGGTGGAGCCCTTGTGAATAGGATTAGTTCTCTTATGAAAAAAGGCCTCAGAGAGCTCCTTTGCCCCTTCCACCATGAAAGGACACAGTTAAAATTTGTAGGTGCCATCTATGAACCAGAGGGTGGGTCCTCCCCAGAAACCAAATCTACTAGTGCCTTGATATTGGAATTCCTCACCTCCAGAACTGCCACAAATATGTTCCTTTTATTTATAAATTACCCAGTTCATGGTATGTTGTTATAGCAACCCAAATGGACTAACAAACCGTCCAATCTCTAGATTCCTGATCATGACATGAATTATCATGGGAGGTCAATTAACATCAATTACTATAGGGGAAACGTGTTTCTTATACTAACTTCAAGGAGTGTGGAAAGTCATTCATCTAAGAACATATGTGAAGATTCCAAGTTGCCAAAGAGCACAACACATTCAGGAAACTAAAAGGAAATTAATATTTCTTAAAAATTGTTGACACATAATATTTGTACATATTTATGGGGTACATGCGATATTTTGTTACATGCGTAGGCTATGCAGTGATTAAGTCAGGCTGTTTAGGATATCAATCACCTTGAGCATTTATCATTTCTATGTGTTGGGAACATTTCCAGGCCTTTCATGTATGTACTTTGAAACAGACAATACATATTGTTAGCAATGTATTTTACAAAAATAAATGTTATTGCTATAATAAAGTATAGTCACTCTACTCTGCTATTGACCATTAGAATTCCTTTCTTCTAATTGTATATTTGTATCCATTAACCAACTTCTCTTCACTCCCCTTCCCTGACCAATATCCTTCCCAGTCTCTGTTAATTATTTTTCTATTCATCTCCATGAGTTTAATGTTTTTAGCTCCCATGCATAAATGAGAACTTGGGCTATTTGTCTTTTTGGGCCTGGCTTCTTTCACTTCACATAATGACTTCTAGTTGCATTTATGTTGCTGCAAATTACATAATTTTATTATTTTTGTGGCCAAATTGTATTTTATTGTGTATCTGTACAATATTTTTAAAAAATCAATTTATCTATTGATGGATACTTAGGTTGGTTTTATATCCTGGCTATTATGAATGTTGCTGCAATAGACATGGGAGTGCAGATTTTTTCTTTATATACCAATTTCTTTTCCTTTAGATAAATACCCAGTAGTGTGATTGCTGGATCATAGTTTAATTTTTAGTATTTCTGATAAATCTCCACACTTTTTTCCCAAATGACTGTACAAATTTACATTCTCACCAACAGTGTACAAAATTTTCTTTTCTCCACACCTTCATCAGCATTCATTATATTCTGCTTTTTAATAATAGCCATTCACATTGGAGTAAGATAGTATTTCATTGTGTTTCCAATTTCATTTCCCTGATTAGTGATGTTGAGCATTTTGTCATATTTCTGTTGGCCATTTATATGACTTCTTTTGAAAAATATCTGTTTATGCCCTTTGCCAACTTTTAAATGGGAGTATTATTATTATTATTATTTGCTGTTGATTTGTTTGCATTTATTGTATATTCTGGATATTAGCATCTTATCAAATGAATAGTTTGCAAATATTTTCTCCCATTCAACAGTTGATTGTTTCATTCTGTTGATTGTTTCCTTTGATGTTCAGAAGCTCTTTAGCTTCATATAATCCCATTGATCTATTTTTGCTTTGATTTCCTTTGCTTTGGAGGTCTTAGTTACAAAATCTTAGTCTAGTGCAATGTCCTGGAGTGTTTCCCCAATATTTTCTTTGAGTAGATATATGGTTTTGGATCTTAAATTTAAGTCTTTAATCCATTTTGAGTTGATTTTTATACATAGTAAGAGACAGGGGTATAGTTTCATGCTTCTGCATATGGATATCTAGTTTTCCCAGAACCATTTTTTGAAGAGGCTGTCTTTTCTCCAGTGTATCTTCTTGGCACCTTCATCAAAAATGAGTTCACTGTAGGTGTGTTCATTTATTTCCAGGTTCTCTATTCTATTCCGTTTGTCTATATATCTGTTTTTATACTAACACCATGCTGTTTTGGTTACTATAGCCTTGTAATATATTTTAAAGTCAGGCAGTGTGATGTTTCTAGCTTTGTTATATTTGCTCAGGATTGATTTGACTGTGTGGGTTTTTTATGATCAATTTATACAAATTTTAGAATTGTCTTTCATAATTTCTGTAAAAATGTCAATATTTTGATAGGGATTGCATTGAATCTGTAGATTGCTTTGAGTAATATGGTCATCTTAATATATTAGTTCTTCTGATCCATAAGCATGGAATGTTTTTCCATTCCTTTGTGTCCTCTTCTATTTCTTTTATTAGTCTTTTGTAGTTTTCTTTATAGAGGTCTTTTAATCTGTGATTAAATTTATTCTGTTTTTCTTAAGCTATTGCAAATAGGATTATCTTTCATTTATTTTTCTGCTAGTTCATTTTTGGAATGTAGAAATGATACTGATTTTTGTATGTTCATTTTGTATCCTGAAACTTTACTGAATTTGTTTATCAGATATTAAGAGTTTTCTGGTGAAGTATTTAGGTTTCTCTAAATATAAGATCATGTCATCTATAAAGAGAGACAATTTGACTTTCTCTTTTCCAATTGAACACTTTTCATTTCTTTCTCTTGCCTTATTACTCTGGCTTGGACTTCTAGTACTATGTTAAATAAGAGTGTTGAAAGTAAGTGTCATTGTCTTTTTCCAGTTCCGAGAGAAAATATCTTCAGCTTTTCCCCACTCCGTATGATATTAGCTGTGGGTATGTCCTAGAGTGTCTTTATTATATTGAGGTATGTTTCTTGTATAGCTGGTTTGTTGAGAATTTTTATCATGAAGGAATGTTGAATTTTGCCAAATGCTTTCTGTGCCTATTGAGATGATTACATGGTTTTTGCTCTTTGTTCTCTTGATGTGATGCATCATATTTATTGATTTACGTGTGCTGAACCATCCTTGCATCCCTAACATAAATCCCACCTGATTATAATTTATTGTATTTTTGATGTGCTTTTGCATTCAGTTAGCTAGTAGTTTGTTGAGGAAATTGCATCTATGTCCATCATAGATATTGGCCTGTAGTTTTCTTTTTTGGTTGTCTCCTTATCCAGGTTTGGTATCAGGCTAATGCTGGCCTCATAGAATGAGTTAGAAATAATTTCTTTCTCTTTAGTTTTTAAATAGATTGGGGATAACTGGTGCTAGTTCCTCCTTATAAGTTTGATAGAA
Organism: Colobus angolensis palliatus; assembly: GCF_000951035.1. Lineage (NCBI taxonomy): Eukaryota > Metazoa > Chordata > Mammalia > Primates > Cercopithecidae > Colobus > Colobus angolensis. The sequence continues at coordinate 8,313,904 of NW_012121043.1, read as the reverse complement.
TTTTGCAGTGAAACCAAGAGTATTTTGAAGTAGAGAGTGTCAGGGTGGTAGGGGCTTATGCAGAATAAGGCTAGGGAGGGAGGCAGGTAGAAACCAAATCATTCTGATATTTATAAAACTAAGTTAAGGTACATAGACATTATTGTTATTACAGTGTGAATACATTAAAGGTTTCTAATCATGAGATTTATAGATAAAATTTCAATTTAGAAATCTTTCAAAAACAGGGACTCAAGGATGCAAATGTAAAAGCTGTGCTAAGGAGCAGTGATGGTGACCTCCTAGATTACAGTGTTTACATTAGGGACAGACAAAAGTTGAAAGATATAAAGGATGTTTAGGGTCTATACTCAATAAAAATTGGCCAATTAAATGTAAGGAGTTATTTCAGTTCATTTTGTGCTGCTTTAACAGAAAACCAAGACTGGTTAATTTATGGTGAATAAAAATTTGTCTCACAGTTCTGGAGGTTGAGAAGTCCAAGAGCATAGCATCAGCATTTGGTGAGAACCTTGGAGCTGTGTTATTCCACAGTGAAAGGTAAAAATTAAAGAGAGGGTACACACTCAAGAGAGACAGTGAGAGAAATAGTAGGGAGGAGAGAGAGAGAGAGAGAAGAAGGGAGCAAAACTCATACTTCTTTTTTTGTAGGTAATATTTATATTATTTTGAGGTAGAGAAAATCATCTTCAATATGGTCCAAATGTAGAAACAATTTCTTTTGATTTTAAAATTTTAGTTTTTGCTCTTTTTTATTGTTGTTTAAATAGCTTTTGCAGTTTGAGTGATTTTGGGTTACATGGAGGAATTATATTGTGGTGAATTCTGAGATTTTAGTGTACACATCACTTGAGTAGTGTAAACTGTATCCAATATGTAGTTTTTTATCCCACACACCCCTCCCACTCTCCCCTTTCTGAGTTTCAAAAGCCCATTATATTACTCTATATGCTTTTGTATACTCATGGTTTAGCTCCCACTGATAAGTAAGAACAAGCAGTACTTGGTTTTTCATTTCTGAGTTACTGCACTTAGAATAATGGCCTCCAACTCCATTGTAGTTGCTGCAAAACATTACGTTTCTTTTTCTTTTTTTTTTTATGGCTAAGTAAAATTCTATGGTATTCACATACATGTCATATATCTGTGATATCATATATGTTATATATACATGTGTGTGTGTGTGTGTGTATCACATTTTATTTATTCATTCATTAGTTGATGGGCACTTAGGTTGGTTCCATATCTTTGCAACTGTGAGTTGTGCTGCAATAAACATACGTGTGCATGTGTCTTTTTCATATAATGACTTATTTTCCTTTGAGTAGATACCCAGTTGAATCGAATGGCTGATCTATTTTTAATTCTTTAGGAAATCTCCATGATCTTTTTCATAGTGGTCGTACTAATTTACATTCTAGCAGTGTGTAAATGTTCCCCTTTCATCACATCCCTTCCAACCTCCACTGTTTTTTGACTTTTTAACAAAGGCCATTCTTGTAGGAGTAAGGTAGTATCTCATTGTGGTTTTAGTTTTCATTTCCCTAATGATTATTGCTGTTGAGTGTTTATTCATATGTTTATTGGCCATTTGGATAGCTTCTTTTGAGAAATGCCTATTAATGTCATTTGCTCACTTTTTCATGGTTTCTTTCTTTTTTTTTTTTTTTTTTTGGCTGATTTGTCTGAGTTCCTTGTAGAGTCTGGATACTAGTCCTTTGTCAGATGCATATTTTGCAAATATTTTATCCTCTTCTGTGAATTGTCTGTTTACTCTGCTGATTATTTCTTTTGCTGTGCAGAACCCTTTCAGTTTAATCAGGTTTCATTTATTTATTCTTGTTTTAGTTGCATTGGCTTTTCAGGCTTTAGTTATAAATTATTTCCTTAGGCCAATGTCCAGAAGAATTTTCCAAAGTTGTCTTCTAGAATTTTTATGATCTCAGGTCTTAGATTTAAGTATTTGATCCATCTTGAGTTGATTTTTTATAAGGTGAGAGACAGAGGTCGAGTTTTATTATTCTGCATGTGACTAGTGAGTTTTCTCAGCAAAATTTATTAAATAGGGTGTCTTTTCCCCAATTTATGTTTTTGTTTGCTTAGTCAAGGACCAGTTGGCTATAAGTGTTTGGCTTTGTTTCTGGGTTCTCTGTTCTGTCCTATTGATCTACATTTTTTATACTGGTACCATGCTGTTTTGGTAATTTTCACCTTGTAATATAGTTTGAAGTTGGGGCCACCAGGTTCGCTCTTTTTGCTTAGTCTTCCTTTGGCTCTGCAGGCTCTTTTTTGGTTCCATATAAATTTTAGGATTATGTTTTCTAATTTCAGGCACCCACTTTCATAATACTGAGTCCACTCCCTAATAACATCATTAATCTATGCATGAAGGCAGAGTTTCCATGACCCGATTATCCCTTAATGATTCCATATCTCAACACTATTGCATTGGGGATTAAGTTTCCAACATATGAATTTTGGGGCATACATGCAATCCATAACAGAGGTACATACTAACTTAGACATTTCTATTGCTATGTGGTAATACATCTTATTTTAAGAGGATAAATTAATATTCCCATTTTATATTGTAATCTTATGATCTTTGAAAATATGAGTATGCTCCTGGCTGAATGATATGTTAACACTTGATATACTGAAATAGTGAAATTTCTTAGTGTGTAAGCTGAATTCTTGGCTTGATAAATTCACAAAGGGACACAATGGATTTTTTAAACTCCTTAGTAGGAGTCTGCCTACCTTGTCCCAAGCAAGTATACACACACACACACACACACACATACACACACATCAGAATAAAGCTCTAAACAGCTTAAGTTAAAGAAAATAAGCTGTGACTAATGGTTAAATCCAAATAAATAAAGAATATTTAATAACAGAGGTAAAGGCAAAATAACTTTCACACAGTATACATCTTTGTAAGTTACAAAAAAAAATTTAGTTTTGCATTGTCACTTTATTTTTATATGTTTACATTTTTAACATAATATTTTAAATTAGAAATATTGTTTGAAAATTATAAACTGGTGAATATGAAATAAACAATATCCATTCCCATTTTGTCCTATCCCCACAGACTCACTTCTGACCTCCACTTACCGTTCTTCAATATAACCATTGTTCTAGTGACATATGTACCTTTGTAGGATTCTCTTAAACATATGTAAGCAAATAGTAACTTAGGTTCTTATTATACTTCCTTGTAATACAAATTCAGTAAATTATATATACTTTGAAATCTTTCCATATCAAAGTGACATCACATTACATGAACCGGTGGCATCACATTACTTGATATCAATCTATACTACAAGGTTATAATAACCAAAACAGCATGGTAGCAGTATAAAACATCATACATAGATCAGTAGAACAGAACAGAGAACCAAGAAATAAAGCCAAATACTTACAGCCAATTGATCTTTAACAAAGCAAACAAAAGCAAAAATTGGAGAAAAGACACCCTATTTCCATTCAACTCTATAGAGTTAAATGATTGTGCTGTAATCCTCAAAATCCATTCAAGCAATCTATATTGATGGACACTTGATGGGTTTTCAATCTTTTGCTATTACAATGTTTTGAAGACTAGCATTATACATATATCATTTTTGTCTGTTCACATAGATACACATAATAAGATCTTCGAAATAGAAATTAGAGTAGATATTGCCAAATATCCCTCTACAGAGCTTACAAAATTCAGAATCACACCAATAATGCTTGAGAATTTGTGTTATTACACGACCTTGCCAAAATAAAAAAAGAGTGGCAGTTTTTATTTCTATTTTCTTATTGTGGTATTGCCTATTTTTCTATATGTTTAAGAGCTCCTATTCTGTGAACTATTCATATAGTTTGTCCCTTTTGGCCATTTTGTGAATTTATTTTGTTATATTATAGGGTTTGGCCTATTCTTTCTTACATAAATTTCAAATATTTCCCCAGATTTTTATTTTACCTTGACTTTACTTATGTTGTCTTTCTTCCTTTTTATCTCCTTCTTCTTTTTTGTTCTCCTCCTTCTATCCCCCTCTTCCTCTTCCTCTTTATTTTTTCTTTTATTCTATTTCTTCTTTTTCAGAAAATCTACCAATCATGTATTTTACAGCTGCAGTATTTTGAGCCAAAATTAGAAAATCATATCTCATCCCCAAATCTATAGAACATATATGTGTTTTATAAGAATTTTTATAACTTTATTTTACATATAATGTCCATTTTGTATTTATACTCATGCAAAGTGTAAGATGTGGATGCAAGTTACACAAACTTGATTTTTTTAATTTAACAGTTTTGAAAATACAGTATGATTTTTTAAATTTTCTTTTATTTTTTAATTTTCATTTTTAGTTCTGGGGTACATGTGCAGGATGTGCAGGTTTGCTACATAGTTAAATGTGTGCCATGATGGTTTACTGCACTTATCAACCCATCACTGAGGTATTAAGTCCAGCATGCATTACTTATTTTTCCTACTACTCTCCCTCCCACCACTCCACCTGCTGATAGGCCCCAGTGTTTGCTGTTCCCCTCCCTGCCTTGATGTGTTCTCATTGTTCAGGTCCCACTCATAAGTGAGAGCATGCAGTGTTTGGTTTTCTGTTCCTGCATTGTTTGCAGAGGATAATGGCTTCTAGCTTCCTCCATGTCCCTGCAAGGGACATAATCTCATTCCTTTATATGACTGCATAGTATTCCGTTGGATGTATGTACCACATTTTCTTTATCCAGTCTATCAGTGATAGGCATTTAGGTTGATTCCGTGTATTTGCAATTGTGAATAGTGCTGCAATAAACATACATGTGTATTTATCTTTGTAATAGAATTATTTATATTCCTGTAGCTATATATCCAGTAATGGATGGCTGGGTCAAATGCTATTTCTGGTTCTAGATATTTGAGAAATTGCCACACTGTCTTCCACAATAGTTGAACTAATTTATATTCCCACCAACAGTGTAAAAAGCATTCCTATTTCTCTGTAACATAGCCAGCATCTGTTGTTTCTTAACTTTTTAATAATGGTCATTCTAACTGGCATGAAATGGTATATCATTGTGGTTTTGATTTGCATTTCCCTGATGATCCGTGATGTTGAGCTTGTTTTCATATGTTTGTCGGCTGCATGAATGTCTTCTTTTGAAAAATGCCTGTTTATGTCCTTTGTCCACTTTTTAATGGGGTTGTTTGTTTTTTTCTTGTAAATTTGTTTGAGTTCCTTGTAGATTCTGGATATTAGACCTTTGTCAGATGGATAGATTACAAAAGTTTTCTCCCACTTTGTAGTTGCCTGTTCACTCTGATGATAATTTCTTTTGCTGTGCAGAAGGTCTTTAGTTTAATTAGATCCCATTTGTCAATTTTACCTTTTATTGAAATTGCTTTTGGCAATTTTATCATGAAATTTTTTCCCATACCAATGTCCTCAATGGTATTGCCTAGATTTTCTTCTAGGGTTTTCATAATTTTGGGTTTTACATTTAAATCTTTAACCCATAATGACTTAATTTTTGTATAACGTGTGAGGAAGTGGTCCAATATCAATTTTCTGCAAATGGGAAGTCAGTTATCCCAGCACCATTTATTAAATAGGGAATCCTTTCCCCATTGTTATTTTTGTCAGGTTTATGAAAGATCAGATGGTTATAGATGTGTCATCTTATTTCTGAGTTCTCTATTCTGTTCCATTGGTCAATGTGTCTGTTTTCGTACCAGTAGTATGCTGTTTTAGTTACTGTAGCCTTATAGTATAGTTTGAAGTCTGGTAGTGTGATGCCTACAGTTTCATTCTCTTTGCTTAGAATTGCCTTGGCTAACATATGAAAAAATGCTTATCATCACTGGTCATCAGAGAAATTCAAATCAAAACCACAATGGGATGTCATCTCACACCAGTTAGAATGGCGATCTTTAAAAAGTCAGGAAACAACAAATACTGGAGAGGTTTTTGAGAAATAGTAAGGCTTTTACACTGTTGGTGGGAGTGTAAGTTAGTTAAACCATTGTGGATTTGTCATTAACCATTGCGGTGATTTGTCAAGGATCTAGAACTAGAAACACCATTTGACCCAGCCATCCCATTACTGGTTGTATATCCAAAGGATTATAAATCATGCTTCTATAAAGACACGTGCACACGTATGTTTATTGTGGCACTATTCACAATGGCAAGGACTTGGAAGCAACCCAAATGTCCATCAATGACAGACTGGATTAAGAAAATGTGGCATATATACACCATGGAATACTATGCAGTCATACCAAAGGATGAGTTCATGTCCTTTGCAGGGACATGGATG
>NW_012121043.1:8302440-8307530 GCF_000951035.1 Colobus angolensis palliatus | reverse complement strand
AAAGGATGAGTTCATGTCCTTTGCAGGGACATGGATGAAGCTGAAAACCATCATTCTAAGCAAATTATCACAAGGACAGAAAACCAAACACCTCATGTTCTCACTTATAGGTGGGAGTTGAACAATGAGAACACATCGACACAGGGAGGGGAACATCACACAAAGGGGCCTGTCAGGATGTGGGGACTGGGGGAGGGATAGCATTAGGAGAAGCACCTAACATAAATGACGAGTTGATGGGTGCAGCAAACCAACATGGCACATGTATACCTATGTAACAAACCTGCACGTTGTGCATATGTATCCTAGAACCTAAAGTATAATAATAAAATAATTATCTTCACTGTACTGGCTCTTTTTTGGTTCTGTATGAATTTTAAAAGTTTTTTTTTTTTCCCTAATTCTGTGAAGCATACCAATGGTAGTTTAATGGGAATACGATTGAATCTATAAATTAGTTTGGGCAGTATGGCCATTTTTACAATATTGATTTTTTTCTATCTATAAACATGGAATAATTTTCAGTTTGTTTGTGTCCTCTCTGGTTTCCTTGAGCAGCAGTTTGTAGTTTTCCTTGAAGAGGTCTTTCACTTGCCTTGTTAGCTGTATTTCTGGATATTTGATTTTTCTATGAGCAATTTTGAATGGGCATTCATTCATGATTTGGCCCTCTGCTTGCCTTTGTCGGTGTTTAGGAATGCTTGTGACTTATTCGCATTGATTTTGTATCCTCAGACTTTGTCAAAGCTACTTATCAGCACAAAGAGCTTTTGGGGTAAGATGATTGGATTTTCTAAATATACAGTCAAGCCATCTGCAAACAAAGACAGTTTGACTTCCTCCCTTCCTATTTGATTATCCTTTATGTCTTTCTCTTGCTAGATTGCCCTAGCCAGAACTTCCAATACTATGTTGAATAGGAATGGTGAGAGAGGGCATCCATGTCTTGTGCCAATTTTCGGGTGAATGCTTTCAGCTTTTGCCCATTTAACATAATATTGGCTACGTGTTTGTCCTAAATGGCTTTTATTATTTTGTGTTATGTTCCTTCAACACCTATTTTATTGAGAGTTTTTAACTTGAAGGATTGTTGAATTTTATCAAAGGCCTTTTGTTGTGTTGTACTGAGAATTTTTGTATCAATGTTCATCAGGGATATTTTTTGTTGATATTGTATCTATGCCAGGTTTTGGTATCAGGATGATGCTGGCCTCATAGAATGAGTTAGGGAGGAGTCCCTCCTTTTCAATTATTTGGAATAGTTTTAGAAGAAATGGTTTCAGCTCCTATTTGTATTTTTGGTAGATTTCAGCTGTAAACCCATCTGGTCCTGAACTTTTTTCAGTTGATAGGCTCAACTGCCTCAATTTTGGAACTTGTTATTTGTCTGTTGGGGGATTCAACTTCCTGGTTCAGTCCTGACAAGGTGTATCTGTCCAGAAATTTATACATTTCTTCTAGATTTGCTAGTCTATTTGCATAGAGCTGGTGATAGTATTCTCTGATAGCTGTTTGTATTTCTGTGGGGTCAGTGGTGATATCTTTGTCATTTTTTATTGTGTCTATTTGATTCTTCTCTCTTTTCATCTTTATTTGTCTAGCTAGTGGTCTATTTTATTTTTTTTTTCAAAAAACCTGCTCCTGGATTCATTGATTTTTTTGAAATGTTTTTTGTCTTTATCTCCTTCAGTTCTGCTCTAATCTTGGTTATTTCTTGTCCTCTGCTGACTTTGGGGTTAGTTTGCTCTTGATTCTCTTGTGATTTTTGTCATGATGCTAGGGTATCTAGTTGAGATCATTTTAGCCTTTTGATGTGGGCATTTAGTGCTATAAATTTCCCTCTTAACATTGCTTTAGCTGTGTATTAGTTTGTTTTCACACTGCTGATAAAGACATGCCCAAGACTGGGAAGAAAAAGAGGTTTAATTGGACTTACAGTTTCACATGGCTTGGGCGGCCTCAGAATCATGGAGGGGGCGAAAGGCACTTCTTACATCGCAACAGCAAGAGAAAATGAGGAAGAAGCAAAAGCAGAAACCCATTTTAAACCCATCAGATCTCATGAGATCTCTTGGGTGAAGCAATTCTCCTACCTCAGCATCCGGAGGAACTGGGGTTACAGGCACCCAACACCACGTCTGGCTAATTTTTAAAATATTTTTAGTAGAAACAGGGTTTCACCATGTTGGCCAGGCTGGTCTCGCACTGCTGGTCTCAAGTGATCCACCCACCTCGGCCTCCCAAAGTGCTAGGATTACAGGCATCAGCCACCACGTCCAGCCAGATTTTTATACTGATTAAAACTTGAACATATACCACTATAACATGATAAATATGACTCATCTGGAATGTAACATCTAGTGTCTACTAAATGGATATAAATATTTAAGATGAGAGCACAAATTTGTGATATCATCTACGTTATGCTTAAAATGTTCACATATATAAAAATATTCAAAAACTATATTTTTACAAATTTTTGAAAATTAACATCTTTCCAAAAATTTGTTCCTAACTAATTCCCTCTAGTAATCTCTCCCCATGCCTTCATACTTTCTGGTATAACTCTAGTGTGAACCTCAGGGGTCTTGAGTTTGACATCTGTGCAAAGGAAAGTAATTAAAGATTTTTAACTGAGTTCTATGCAAAAGAAAGTAAAGATTTTTAACTGAAAAATTGTATGTTATTAGTGAACATAAAATTTAAAGGTTAGTCTAGCAAGAATATGCATAATGTTTAGAGCAAGAGAACAGAGATTGCTGAAAGACAGCTGAAAAATAGAAGCATGTGAGACTTGAGCAGTGATAGTCGCAGTGAAAACGAACAAGTCACAGCTAAATGTCAGAAATTATAATGATTTGATGGGATTTGGAAATAAGTGTTGGAAAAAATGAACTAAAAATTATTTTACTGTATGTTAAAGTCAAATATCCATGAAAATGACTGTGCTTTTGGATGAATTGGGCTCATCATGGGGGGTAGAAACAGACAATCAGTTCATTTTCATAAACCTTTGGGTCATAGCAAAATGTTCAAAGCCCACTTGACAGGTAAAAATGTAAAATAGAACCAGGAGCTTAAGGCTTCTAGATAAATCATCTCCCCCCACCCCACCCTGCAGAGATGAATAAGAATTTCAGAAGATGTAAAACTATGTAGAGATAGTTCTTTTTTAGCAGAGTAGAACTATGGGGTATTAAAATGTATTTAAAGATTACATTAGCAAATGAATAAAAGAAATAATTTTCATAGGGATACCTTCACCAAATAACTGAACACAAGCCCAAAGGTTTTTATTTTAAGGCAGACACTAGAATCTCATCCAATCTGGTCCTCTCTCCAGCCACATTCTCATTATTACTTTCAAGCATGGGGCTGGATGCATTGCCCCAACCCCCTACTATCTTACTCTGTCAACATTTTCTTTTCATAACCTTGTCTCCTCTGATTAAGGGTAAGATTTTAAAGTAATCAAAATCAACTTTTTGCAGAGGAAAGCTTCAAACTTTTTAATCCAAAAGGCAGGAAGTTTATAATATAAAATGAAGAGCTTCCTCTACAAAATACAGAAAGGCTGGGACACACTTTGGTTTCTCTTATACATGAACCAAAAATTCTCAAGGAGAAAAGTTAAAATATGGTTGTGATCATGTTTTAGAAGGTGCAAAGCTGGCTCAGACTAAGTATGGGCAACATAATCCTCCTCTATGAAAAGCAAATGTGCAATCTTGTCTTAAAAGGGAAAAAAATGGTGACACTGAGCTGTTAACACATAAAAAGCTCAGTTTAAGAACCACAAAAGCCAAAACTATCAAATACTCAAACACTGAATAGTTTTTCCAAGTAAATTTTGGCATACAGTATATGTGCCCTGTTGTTTTTCACTATTGCTTGTAACTATAACATGTTCGACCTTGATGTTCTTGATTAAAAAGTGTAATTCCCTTTTGATGAGAATGTCTTTCTGAGATGCACCACTCTGTGAGGAGGGTAATATGTCCATTTCACAGGGAGCCAGCTCTGATTCTGCCAGTAGAAAGACAAAGTTATTTCTCTTACTGATCAAGCCTGGAGAAAACTCTCTTTCAAAGACAAAGACAATATCAACTCAATGAAACGTGTGGCAGCCATTATGAGCTTCAAGCTGTGTCTTACATTCAGCTGCTAAATAAACACTGCACTAAAGCATTAGGAAGTTTTGTGGTTGACAGATGCCACCTCATCTATCAGCCATTACAAGAATAACATTGGAGTGTCCATTTAGTTTCCCAGATGAAGGTTTAAACCCTTTTTCATTCTGATCTGCTTGAGAAAAAGCAAAGTTTTGGAATTGTTCTAGAACAGTGACACTGAACAACGTATACAATGATACAGTTCTTTTTTTTCCTAGCGAATCACACCTATATGGAAATGGGCAGTTTTAGTGTTCCAAGGTCTTTCCGTGACATTGCACATGCTTTTTGGCAATTATAGCTTTATATGGAGAGAGAGAGATTACAAGCTGTTAGTATATGTTTCCGCTGTTGCCATGCATGCTAAAGAGAGAATAAAAACTCAGGGAAGCCAATATTTTTAAAGAGCAAGAAAAGGAATAAAATTCAGCAAATAATTTCAGGTTGAACTCTAGCACAGTTTAGATTACAAATGCCAACTTCTCAGTCATTAAGTATATATGTTAACATTGTGCTTCTGTGTGATTTTTGGAGGATTAAATATTTAACATGTTTTATTTCATTTTGATTTGCTGTTTGTTGTAGGATTACTTTCATTATTTAAATGCTTGATTGCAGATAATAATAGAAGTATATGGAGGTATTTTACTTGTAAATAGGAAAAATTGTACCATAAATTGTTGGGAAGTTTAAACTCTTCTGTCACCCACCTATACCAGTAAAGCTCCAGTACCAGCAAATGCTTTTTAAAATGTCTCTTGAGGAGCACAAGGCGGAGGGGGCGGAGCAAGATGGCCGAATAGGAACAGCTCCAGTCGCCAACTCCCAGCGCGAAGGACACAGAAGACCGGTTATTTCTGCATTTTGAACTGAGGTACTGGGGTCATCTCACTAGTGAGTGCCGGACAATCGGTGCTG
>NW_012121043.1:8286882-8294595 GCF_000951035.1 Colobus angolensis palliatus | reverse complement strand
ATATATATATATATACACACACACACATGTATATATACACAGACACACATATAGTGTATGTTATATGTATGTGTGTTTTAGCTATATATATCTGTCTCAGAAATGTGTATATAATATATATATGTATGTTTTTTTTGTTTGTTTGTTTGTTTTGAGACAGAGTCTCTCTGTTGCCCAGGCTAAAGCGCAGTGGCGTGATCTCAGCTCACTTCAATCTCCACCTCCCAGGTTCAAGTGATTCTCCTCCCTCAGCCTCCCCAGTAGCTGGTATTACAGGCACCTGCCACTATGCTCTGCTAATTTTTTTTTTTTTTAGTAGAGATGGGGTTTCACCATGTTAGCCAGGATGGTCTCGATCTCCTGACCTCGTGATCCGCCCGTCTCGGCCTCCCAAAGTGCTGGGATTACAGACTTGAGCCACTGCGCCCGGCCTTGAATATTTTTAAAACTACAAAAACATTGACTGTAAGAACAGAAATAAGTGCCTAAAAATGATGTTGAAAACCCTCAAAAAATTCAAATTCCTTCTTTTACTTCAAGTTATTCTTAATTATTTGTAATTTTTAAAAGAAAAATTTTAGTTTGTCATAGAAAATAAAAATAAATCAGACAAGCTAGCAAAATGTCCAAAGAATCACCTGTCAACCCAAAGACAACAATTTCTCTTTTAGTATCCTATTCCATTTTAATTTAATATTCTCTCTGTGTATTTGATGCTGATCTTTTTAAAAAGTATAATATGCATATTATTTTATAACCAAAAGTTGTATTCAGCCAATCCTCTATTATTAGCCCCTGAAATTCTCGACAGTTTTTAACATTTCATAATATTTATATTGTTTTCAAATTTGCAATTATGTACAGAGGCAAACGGAACTAATTGACTTGGAGAACAATTTCAGAAAGACAAAAACACTTAGGTCAAATAAAAAACATAAAAACTGTTTCACAGTACCAATGGCTATGATATTTATGTATAGCACTTGAAAAAAGAAAGGTCTAAAAAACGTTATTTTTAGCTGAATTTTAGTTTCAATAAAATATGCAATCAATTAATTTGTTTTTACCAGCTGATTGACCAAGTTCTTTGTGTCAAATTATCTGAGCTAAGGCACTGAGTGTGATCACAGTAAAGCCAGATTCACATTTTTTTTAAAGCTTACTCCATCAATCATTTGGAAAACTGATTACAGGGAAATAAAATTACTGGGTCTGGAATACAAATTGGGATGCTATTGTTCTTAACAAAGTCAAAATGAAGACATGAATTAAAAGTTTGAGAAGAGACATGAAAGAAAGATAAAAATTTATAACACCATGAAACTATTAGATTTTTAGGGTAAAAAAGAGGGAGTTAAAGGACAATGCTGGAGTGTCTAAAATGAGCAATAATGTAAATTTTGTGCAAATAATTTGAGAGGAAAGATTATGAGTTCAAGTATGGACACTGAATTTGAATTGCTTATCAGACATCCTGTGAAAGCTCTAATAGATGGTTTAATATATAGGTTTTAGACCCTGAAAAGAGATCTGAGCTAGAGACATCTATTCTAAATCAACATTACAAAAGTGGAAAATAAATTGACAGATATAGAGAAAATGACACAAGGTCAGCCTATAGTATGTTTTACTCCATATGTGTTATTATACAGGAATACCTAAGATTGGGTAATTTATAAGGAGAAGAGATTTATTTCGCTCATGGTTCTGCAGGTTGTGTGAGAAACATGGCATCAGCATCTGTTTCTGGGGTGAGGGCTTCAGGAAGCTTCCAGTCATGGCAGGAGGTGAAGGAGTCGACATGTACAGAGATTACATAACAGGAGAGGAAGCGAGAAAGACAGAGTGGAGATGCCTTACTCTTTTCAACAGCCAGCTTTCATGGAAAATAATAGGGCAAGAAATTACTCATTTCCATGAGGATGGCAACAAGGCATTTATAAGAGATCTGCTATGAATAAACACCGCCCATTAAACCCCATCTTCAACACTGGGGATCAAATATCAACATAGGTTTGGAGGGACAAGCATTCAAATTGTAGCAGCATATAAAGAGAAAATGAAGAATAGAACCTTAAAGAAAAACCCATTTAAAAAGTTAAATTAAAAAAAAAAAAAGAACCCATGAAGGAGTTTGATGAGAAACAATAAAAGATGTATGCTAGCAATTAGAATTAAATGACCGTCACCAAGGCTAAGGAAGAAGTTCAATGGTAAGCGTATAATAATTGTGTCAAATGTAAAAAGAGACCAAGTAGGAAAAGTGCAACAGGGGTATCTCCTTTATTTCTGGCCTCATAATCCATGTAAAGAAATTATTCTTAAAGCAATTTTTCTGGCTGCTCTTTACCCACAGAGTGACAAATCAGAAGGGTGAGTTGGAAGAAGGAGCCTGAAGATACGATGCCTTCCCATCTATCACCTGCTATGGCAAAGGGTCTTGCCTATAGCTTGGCTGATACGTTTCATTCATGGGAGCGTAAGAAAGCCTATTTAGACACACAGAGAATCCATGTCCTTTGACTTAAGTATTATAAGTGATATGCTGACATTTGAATCTCCATTTCCACTGACCCACGTCCTATTTCTCAACTGTTTCAGAACTCAGCCATGAAGGAGAGAATTGTTATGTATTGAGTAGTTCAAACGTCAGCAATAAGAACTGAATAATATTCCTTCATCTAATGTAGTAAGAAAATTGCTAAATAACCATATAACCATAGTTAGAGCAGTTTTATTGGACTTGCAGTAAATGAAGTCAGACCAGAATGTGTTAGACAATACATGTATTTGAAATAGAGATTAAAAGAACAGATTATTTTTTATAAAATATTTGGCTTTGAAAGAAAATAAATCTTGTATTTATTAATGAGGACTTAGGGCTAGGGGAGTTCTGTGGCTTGGCTGTTGTTGCTTTTAAATATGAACAGAGCACAGTGTGTTTAAAGCTTTAAGGTAGAACCAGCTGAGAAATGCATGAGAGAGGGCATACTTAACGGAGAGTGGTCCTTGAAGTGGTGTGAAAGCATACACTTCAGAACACAGGTGGGGAGGATTAAGTTTATGACTAAAATGAGAATGAGGCAGGTAAGGACAGGTTTACAAGTGCTCAGCACTAGAAATACAAATAAATAAATAAGACATGATCATTCCTTTCAAGGACCTCCATCTGGGCACTGTGGGGGAAGACAAAAATTAATCAAGCTACCATAATACAAGTTATAGGTTAATAAGATTTAAAAATTCAACTGCTCCCCAGTAAAGCAATTCTTTTCTAATCTCGGAGTGCTCATTTATTTCTTGTGGGAAATAAAAAAAAAAAACTTGAGAATGGGTTTCTGATTCAGTCTCTATATGATGGTAGTTTAATACTTAAGACGAGTGCTATCATCCAAACCATTGCTTTGTAAATATATGTAGGTTTTTTAAGGCTTCTGCAATATCTCAGCAATAATATCTTGCATGAGTACTTGAAAAGTAGCCTATTACTGTTAAAGAGTGTGTGCATTTAGCCTGGAGAATTTCTGGGATGGGAGGATTTAACATGTTTGGAAGACTTCTTCCCAAAGCATGTAAGATATGAAAAGAAATTTGTTTTTGAAATGGTCTGATTTTAAAGTATCCTCACAAAAACTACAATGTGTATAATCAAGAAATTTGTCTGCCAAAGCAGGAGTGTTTATTTCAGCTAGCACATAAGTGTGCATAAGACAGCTGTGATGTAGGGAAGGAAATAAATGAATAGAACTTAGCACTAAACTTGAATATAAGACTGGTTTGAGTTCAGCTTCACTTCCTAATGTGGTTGCCTCTTTGTTGTTGTTGTTCCTTTACTTGTACACTGGGGAGGAAAGGAAGAGAGAAGAGCAGCTTTCATTGACGGCTAACTTTTTTTACAGTGCTCTGCTGGAATGTTTATCTACTAGAAAACAGTAAACATAATGGTGAAGAATATGGAGTCAGGCTTCCTAAATTTGAAATTTGGTTCTCCCACTGAATAGCCATGTGGCCTTGGGTAACCTTCTTACCTTCTTCATGCCACTGTTGACATCATAACATTTCAATAATAATGAAACTATATGATTCATTTTCAACAGCTTGTGATTATTAAGTGATACAACATATGGAAGTACTTAGGACTGCACCTAGACAATGATAACCAGAACATAAATATGAGCTATTATCATAATTTGCCTCATAAGCTGTTGTGACAATCTAATGAAGTAATAGACATTGTGAAAGGAAAATGTCTTGCATCCCTTCAAGCTGGAAACTGCTCAGGACAAACCTGCCTCCCGTTCTATTCAAAGTCATCCCTCTGCTCACTGAGATAGACGATTGACTCCTTTGGAGAGGCTTATCAGAAACTCAAAACAATGCAACCATTTGTCATTTGTCTCTCCCCTACCTGTGACCTGGAAGCCCCCTACCAGCTTGGAGTTGTCCCCATCTTTCCTGGAAGGAACCAATGCACTTTTTACATATACTGATTGATGTCTCATGTCTCCCTAGGATGTATAAAACCAAGCTGTGCCCCAGTCACTTTGAGCGCATGTCAGCAGGACTTCTTGAGGTCGTGTCATGGCGTGCATCCTCAACTTTGGCAAAATGAATGTTCCAAATTAACTGAGACCTTTTTCAAATTTTGGGGGTTCACAACATAAAACACTTCTTAGCACAGTGACAGACCTCTAAAATATTCATGATAAATGGCAAGTATTATATTTCCTAATAAAATTAGGTTAGTAGTCATAATTTATTGATGCTTATTCCACTTTTTGAGAAAGTGAAACAATAAAATTTCAAGAAACATTGAAAGATTGAGGTAAAATCTGAATTCTGAATTCTATTCAAAATAATTTTTTAATTTATAATTTCTTTATTAGTTTATTCTGTATAAATAATGATTATTATTTCACACTGTTATTATAAGGATTAAATAAGTGCGTATTTATAAAATGCCTTGTGAACTGTAGGAACTGAATTAATCTAAGGTGTTATTACATTCAGTGAGGAAGTTATACATTCTCAAGTCCTACCCACAATCTCATTCCAAGAGAAAAAGTAGTTGACAGGGAGAAAACCCTTTACTCTACCCTCTTAGGTTAGGTCCTGGAGGCCTGCAAATTAAACTGACAACAGATTAACGGAAGACAAAAAATGTATTTCTATGCATACAGGTGTTTACAAAAGTAGTAGCTTAATAAATGGTTAAAGTTACAGGCTTATATACTAACTTAGTAGGGAAAAGGAAGTGGGACTCTTTGGGAAGGACAAGGAAGTTTATAGAAGAACAAATAGGAGATAAGAAAGTTTGTGATATTGCTTTTTCATTCAGGTGCAAGTAGTTTTTCTGTCTCCTTCGTGGACATGAAACTCCCCAAGAGAAGGGATTTATAATAGGCTTATTCTTGGTCTCCTTCCTGGTAGTAAAACCTGCTCTAAAAAAAGGAATTTATGGCAGCCTCATTTCTCAGAAGCTTCTGCTTTTAGTCAGATAAGGAAAGCTATGAGAAGGCTTCTTTCTGCCTCTGTTGAATCCCAAAAATCTTCAGCATAAAGTAATCTTCATACCAACTCTGGGGTTCTAGTGGGGGTTCCTACATAGTTAAGGTGTTGACCACAATTAATGGTATCACAGTTGTGAATGTCTCAAAGACTTCTAATTTGGAGTGGAGTTCACAGAAACAACCAAATTCGGTGGCTCACTTGGACTTACTTCATGAACAGTAAAAGCCTCAGAGACACCAAAATTGACATAACCCAATATCATGGCTTCTATGCAAGGCAGACAGATAATTTTCCCCCAAAAATAAAACAGGCTTATTTCTTTAAATAAATTACAATGTATTAATGTGTGTGGAAAAAAATGGAAGCTAAAAGAGATCTATACCAAGATGTAAAAAGTATCTGAAAAATCAACAGTGATCCTGTTGGGAAAATTGACACTAAAATCTAGAGTAATATGAAAGGATCATATTATGTTAAAGAATATATTCCTACGTAAATCGACGCTTAGACCAGGTGCAGTGGCTCACAGTGGCTGTGATCTGAATGCTTTGGGAAGCCAAGACAGGAGGGTTCATTTTAGGTCAGGAGTTTGAGACCAGCTAGGCAACATAATGAGACCCTGTCGCTGCCAAAATAATAATAATTTAAAAAACTCAACTAATTATGAGTGTGCCTAATTTATTAACAAGTTAAAAGGAATTCATTTTAGCTAGCTTATAATGCAAGCTTGAAAAGATGTGGGTTCTTAATTTTAATGGATATTTATTTTTTCCATAGATATTATGATGAATATTTCTATAATATTAACAATAGCCAAAAAATGATATCTAGTTATACTAGTAAATAAACAGTTATTGAGTACAAATTAACTACTTAGGACTTTTAATTGAAGTAATTAGTTTTTAATTAATAATCCACTTGACATTTTAGAAAGTAGATGATGATTTCTTACTGCTGAATGACACTAGAGAGAAGTAAAAGCTATTCTTCAATATTTGTACCAAGTGGCATATAGCCTGAATGATTAGTTGCCACATTTAGTTTGCTTATAAAGTGAACATTTTCAACCAGTATTTTTATAAGAATTCGAAATGTATTTGAGAAAATAAGTAACTAATGTTCTTTTTCAACAATGCTAAATCATGAAAAATTATAAAATCATGACATTTAAAGGACTAAAGTAATTGTTGTAAAAAAAAGAACATCTCAATGACTAATAAATTCAGAGTTTATCAATATTTAAGAAATAAACTATATATATCTTGTAGCCTCCAAATAATTAGATGTCCGGCATTCAAATGGAGTTTGCTATAGTTGTGGACTCCCCCTAAAATACAGTATGAAACTTGCTAAGACTCTATCTTAGTATTTTAAGTCATTGTTTACTATCTGTCTTAGAACTCACAAGCGTTTATAATAATCCATTCTCTAGGAAACCATGTGGAAGATGTCAGTAGTTACAAATAATGTCATCCCAGAAACACACAACCTCAGGCTTAAAGATGCCATGAGATCCCTGATCAAATCTCACTTTCTGTTTCCTCCAATCCAATATTTTAATCACAATTTTCTAGCATGAATTATTTGAAAACTATATATAGAAAATTTTTACAATTGTTTCTATTTGTCTACCTATCTAAACGCAATTATAGAATAAATTTAATTATTTCTTTCTTCCAATTTAAAGGTCTTAATGTCTCAGCAAGATCTACTCCCAAATTATTCAGTCAGGTGCTTAACTCTCCTTTCTAATAATAAATGTCAGTATGAACCAAACATATTTTCTGTGGCTCACGACAAAAAGATTACTAACACGTAACCTTACACTACATATTTGAATTTAATGATATAGCACTAACTTTCTAACATTATGGTATGTGAAAAACACTGTGCTGCTCAGGAAAAACAAGTATTTCAGTTCAAAATATGTAATATAAAAAACCTGATTAATCTTTTGGGACCTTTATTACCTAGAGAAATAGTTGTTTTCCGTTTGGCCCCTGCCAAATTTATTTTCATTCCTCCCAAAAGTCTTTCTTGTCTTACTTTGGATATTTTGTGAAATATGCAAACTGTGGCATGACCTAAAATAGTCATGCTATTTATGCATTCTGGAGGTTGAAGTTTTTCAATTACTTTTTCTGAAAAAAAAAATTTAATTATATATTACTAAATTTTTTTTTTCCTCTCTCTCTTTTTTGT
>NW_012121043.1:8272759-8285906 GCF_000951035.1 Colobus angolensis palliatus | reverse complement strand
GAGTTAGATAGAGACCAGCCTGGTCAGCATGGCGAAACCCCATCTATACTAAAAATACAAAAAGTAGCCGGGTGTGGTGGCACGTGCCTGTAATCCCAGCTACTTGTGAGGCTGAGGCAGGAGAATCGCTTGAATCCAGGAGGCAGAGGTTGCAGTGAGCTGAGATCATGCCAAAAAACTCCAACCTGGGGGGTAGAGTAAGATTATGTCTCCAAATAAATAAACGGGATTCTGACACATGCTAAAACATGGATGAACTTTGAAAAAATTAAATGAAATAAGCTGCTGGATAAAAATGTATCATTCCACTTATATGAAATATCTAAAATAGTCAAATACATAGAGACAGAAAGTAGAATGGTGATTGTCAGAGCTGAGGTAGGAGAGAGTGGGAGTTATTGTTTAACTGGTACAGAGTCAGTCTGGGAAAGTGAAAAATTCTGGAAATGAATAGTGGTGATATTTACACAGCATTGTTAATGTACTTCATGATATCAATACTGGAATGTATATTTTACTGCAGTACAATGCAAAATGATAATTTTTCAAAAAAGTCATAGTAGAGACGATGTGAACTTTTTTTTAAGAAAAGGAGGCTTATGTTTCCATTTAAAATTGTTTGTGATACAAAACCCATTGTTCTCCATCATCGATGTCTTCAGGAGAATCTACTCTTTTGACGTTGTGGGGTCTCTCAGGGTTGATACTGGCAGTAGAACAGCATATGTGGACTCGCAAATCCCAGAGGTAGAAAAGGCTATGAGTACATAAGTCCCCTGGGAACTTGCATCAATCCGAGATAGATTATTGGACTTTCTCATAAATTATATTAAGAGGCTCAAGGTAATTTTCATCTCCAAGGAGCAAAGGAGAGTCTTCAAATGATATGTGTATTACCCTCCCAAAGAAAGTTAAAAGAGAACATTGAGGCTAAACTTAAACTTCATCAAGAAATAATAGATTCCTAAGAAAGTTTTCTGCCTAATGAGGAGGTGTTTCAGAGACCGCTTCTTTCTCTGTTCAAGTGAGAACATAAAACTAAAAAAAAGTAAACACAAAATATATGCTTAAAAACTACTTTTCATGCTGCCCACACCCTCCCCACAATATCATAGCTACTCCAAAGGTATTGTATATTCTGAGTTTTACTTCTCATCTTAATTAAAGTAATAATAGAAAATGTTATTCATATATAATTAAAATAATGCATGAAATATTTATTCTTGAAACTTCTAAGTTTTCTTTGAAATATCACTTTTATTAAAAATAAATGTGTGACCCACAAGTTAATATTCTATGTAGGGAGTTAACTGTTGAGTAGCAGGAATCCTGAGAAAAAATGGAGTGAATGAGTTCAGAAAACTCAGCCATGATTTCAGACAAAACTAAACAAATACTAATTTTGTGGTCTTGGGCAAATTGTTTAATTTTTTTTTTGCTTATAGTATTGCTATGGGTATCAAAAGTGTTTAAAAATACTGAGTCTCACTTCTAACATTTTACATGATACGACTAGTGTCTCATATCTTCTCATGTTTCACAAGAAACTGTTGTGTGATTGTTCATACTATGATACATGTATTTTTAAAGCACCCTGCACAATTAGATGATCAATAAGTACTTGTTGATAATTTATTGATTGTATTAGTTTTGTATTGCTGCTGTAGTAAATTGGCACAAATTTAGTAGCTTAAACCAAAACAAATTTCCTATCTTACAGTTTGGTAGGTTAGGTATCCAACTCAGGTTGGTCTCATTGGTAAAAATTATGTTGCTGGCAGAGCAATATTTTTCTCTGGAGGCTTCAGATCATCCATTTATTTACTTCTCCAACTTTTAGAAGGTTCCTACATTCCTTGGCTCATGGTCACCTCCTCCATGTTCAAAGTCAGCAACCAGCAACATGGCATGAACCTTCTTTGTTAGTCACATCTTCTTCTGACTCTGAACTCATCCAGGAAAGGGCCATCAATTTTAAGAACCCATGTGATTAAATTGGACCCACTTGAATAATTTAGGATAATCTTCCCTTCTCAAGGGCCATATCCTTCATCACCTCTACAGTCTTTTTGCCATGTTAGGTAACATATCACAGGCTCTGTGGATTTAGGCATGGACACATTGGTGGACCATTATTCTGCCCTCTGCATTGATGTTAAAAACGTAAAAGCTGAGATGATTTTATACTGTATATTTTCTTTTTGCAAAGTTCCCAAAACATTTCATAATAGTTTTAAATCACTGTTCTGTATATTGATCATGTCTCATATGGTTCACCTATTTTAGGGAGAATGGTGAAACATAATCACCTGACTAGGTAGAAAATCATTTATTTTAGGTATCTTTAATATGGTTTAATCAGAAAAGCACCAAAATTAGCCAGTTTCCTGCTGGGCATAATTCTGGGTGACTCTCAATGTATTTCAGACTGATTATACTATCTGTAACATGTACTTCTTCATCTGTTGCTTTTATCCACAAACCTCAATAACCTTTTCAAACACCAAAGAAGTGTCGGTATCCGTAGCCTTCAAAATGCTAATATCATCATGGCAATCTTCATGTGAAAAACATTTGATCCTCCCAAACAAGCAAAGCATGGTTTCAGCCCCAAATGGGTGTATCCTTAGAAACTGAAGAGAAGTAATTTAATTCAGAGCAACATAAAAGGACCAAGTATGTTAGTGTGTTTGTTCCTAGAGCTGCTGTAATAATATATCACAAACTGGGTGATTTAGAACACTAGAAATGCACAATCTCTCAGTTCTGGAAGCCTGAGAGCAAGCCTGTCTGCAGGGTTGGCTCCTGTGAGAGGGAATATGTTCCGTGTGTTCCTCCTAGATTCCTAACTTCTGGTGGTTTCCATAGCAACCTTTGGTGTAGAAACCATCACCTCAATCTCAGTCTTATCTTCACGTGGATATGTGACTGTCTCCAAATTTCTGCTTTTTGTAGGGACACTAGTTATATTAGATGATAGTCCTTCTTAATAATTTTAATTTTATTAGCTCTGTAAATCCTATTTCTAAATCAAATTACATTCAAAAGTATTGGAGGTTAGAATATCAATGTGTGAATGTTGGGGGGACACATTTCAACCCATAGCACTTGATATTATATCTTGTGTTTCATTCATCTTCAGATGCCTCCTGGCATCATTACTTTGTCTGGCACAATGTCTGAGCTATAGCAATAAAACTTAGTTGTGTGAGTTGAAATTCTCATATAGCAAAATGGGTAATAAAAAGACAACTTAGCAAAAATGATATTATAAAGCCACAATTTTTCGGGCCCAGAGTTCTGTTTTGTAAATGGTATTAGTAGTCAATCGCTTGAAAATTGGAAAATTCCTGTTAAGAATTCTACTGTAGGTCACTTCACTTGTTTCACTTAGAACTGGTGAAAAGCTATTGCTGCCTGCCCAGTGCACTGAAAACAAAATCTAAATACATGGTTCAAAGTGCAGCTTAATTCATGACAGCAGTCAAGCAGTCAGAACCAACTAAATCATATCTGTCACAAACAATAAAGCACCAATCAAATAGCAGTGAAACTAGGAAGTACTAATTTTTAAGTTATGGACAACAAAACTTATCACTTTCCTGCCAAAGCTGAAGAATAAAGCAGATACTCAAATAACTTAGACTATATCTATCCTGAAATAAGAATGGCTTTGGGTCAGATCCTTAATAACACAAGTTTTTTGTCTCCATTGAGGAGCAGTTCCAAAAAGTCCTTGTCACCCGTCAGCTACTATATAAACCTCAAAATGATCTAAGGACTTTATTTTTATTTCATTACTGAGTTATCCAATTATTTAGCTATTACTGAGAATTTACCACACACCAGGCATTCTGCAAAGTTCCATAAGGCATCTAATGATAAAACATAATACATATTGGCAAAAAGCATCATATGTATTGGCAAAAAGTTTAGTCGTTTTGATTATTCTATATTAAATTACTTCTTTTCAGCTTCTAGGAATAGAGTCCTACCAACAGACCAGAAGTTTTTTTTTTCTGCACTTAATAATTTTTAGCATATTTCTTATATTCTAAAATGTAATTCTTTAGGTCAATATTCAAAAACATTCATTTTTTATTCATTACTTACATCTTAGGTTTTAAATTGTATCTTATTATATATGCTGATTTAAATATTAATATACTTATAGACAGAATATATTCTATGGAACATGGTTTTTAAAGTACAGTTAAGGGACTCCTATGTTTCACTGCAACAGTACAAGTTTATTGTTATGATTTCTCTTTCTACTTGTTTTAGAGAAAGTCTCGCACTCTGTTGCCCAGGCTGGAGAGCGTGGTATGATCATAGCTCCCTACAGCCTCCAACTCCTGTGCTCAAGGGATCCTCCTGCCTTGGAGTAGCCGGGAGGATAGGCATCCCCCAACATGCCTGGTTGATGAGTTTCAAATTAAACATTGCAAGTTTTGTTTGTAAAACTACCACTTGTCAAGTTTTTGTGTAGTATTAAAATCCACACTAACTAAAAAAGTTTTAAAAATACTCCTTTTTGTATCTGTGCCAGGCCAGATATTCTTCGTATACTTCAACCAGAACAACATGTTGTGACAGATTGAATGTAAAAAGCACACAAAACCTCTGTCTTCTATTCATTCAAATATAATTTTTTATGTGTGTACTTGAAAATGACAGTTTGTTATAATAATTGTTATTTATGTTCACATATAATAGGTTTATTGTCATTTATTTAAATAAATAAATATATGAAACATCTCCCATTTTTAATTTTCAATAAAACAAATATTGATATATATAACCCATATAAAACAAAAACTCTTTGGGGCCCACAATGAACATAATGGAGTCCTGAGACCCGAAAGTTTAAGAATCACGGCATGAATAAACATTCATCAGCACAGGGCAGTCAACAATAGCAGTAAAGATGCAAACATCACCTGCTTGGGAGCCTCCCAATTCTGCCCAGAAGGGAGATGTTCTTTTCAGTGCACTGGAAATAGCTTGTGAGTGTTGCAGCTTCCAGCATTACATATTAGAGTCTTATATACTTCATTTCTGTTTCCTTCCTCACCTAGCAAATTTCTGATGATATGATTTTCTAGCTTAGCTGCAGAAAATAATTGTACAGTTGTTCTGAGAATTTTGTTTATTTAGAAATTATATTTCTAATTATAAACGAATACACCGGGATTCTGACTGTAACCAGTGTAGCCATTTCAACCACTTGTGATATGACTTTGATCACTTCTGCACAAACACTAGGCTCTTAAATCATTTCTCATCAGTGGAACATGGTCAGGCCATTCAAGTTTACTCAAACAGATTTTCCTAATTTCACACGATAGTATTATTCTTATGTGATGGTCAGTCAGGTGTATCTACAAGAGGAGACAGAGGAGAAATTCAGGAGAAAATAAAAACAAGGTTTATTATACTTACAGGTTTTAAAGACAGGAGGCAAGCCATACCACACAGGTCCACATGGAAAAGACACCAGGGTGGTTAAGAAGAAGACAGGAGTATAAAGGGAAGGTTTAGGTTACTGTCTTTATTGGGGTTTCCGGGGGAAAGTCAAAACATGGCAGGATGAACAGTTTAGGATTGGCTAGTTTGAACAAGTTTAGTGAGTTTTGAGCTATGGGAGTGGTTCCCATTTGCCTAGAACCTGGTCCTGCTAAACTGGATAAAGAAAATGTGGTACATATACACTATTGGAATACTATTCAACCATAGAAAAGAAGGAGATCATTTCCTTTGCAGGGACATGGATGAAACTAGAAGCCATCATCTTCAGCAAACAAACACAGGAACAGAAAACCAACACTACATGTTTTCACACATAAGTGTGTATTAAACAACGAGAACACATAGAAACAGGGAGGGAAACAACACACGCCAAGGCCAGTTGGGGTGTGGGGGGCAAGGGAAGTGAACTTAGAGGACAGGTCAACAGGTGCAGCAACCACCATGGAACACCTATACCTACGTAACATAACTGCACGTTCTGCACATGTATCCTGGAACTTAAGTAAAAACTTTTTAAAAAAGAAATAATGGTACCCAGTCATGTTGGCACATAAAATTAACCATCATGGTCATCAAGAAACTATGCTGATTTCTTAAATATTTCTGTTGATATACTTCAAAGTTTTAATTTATTAAAGCTTTAAAATCACGTGAAAGGTGTTCTTGTTCATTTTTTGTGTCTTGTAATTGCTGTTTTCCCACAATTTACTCATCTGCATGTTTGCATAATTTTTAACTTTTGAAAGTTTTCCTTTCCTGACTGATGGTCATATTTTAATTTTTATTAAATTGAATTATGTTGAATCAAATAATTATAGATTATTGTCTTTCTTAACATTTATATTTTCCATTTTATCTTTGCATTACATGATGATTTTTTTCCAAAACATTTTATGAAGTGGCTTCAAATAATCTTTAAATTTCCTGTTATTGACTTTTAAATTTTTTCTTACATTTTTCTAACATTTACATTGTGTCTACACTTTATACAACCAGAAATTTTAACATATCTCAGCCGTGATTCTCATTAGATAGTAACAATATAATAATAAGAAAATAACCAAAAAAAGTATTTGTGTATGGAAAATTTTTGCTATAAATTTGTCTTAATTTTTCATATTTATAAAATTTATATACATTAAATATCTTAGTCAGTTTGGACTCCTTTAGAAAAATACAATAGACTGAATGGCTTAGAGAACAAATATTCAGTTTTTACAGTTCAAGAGGCTAGAAAGTCCAGGAACAAAGCACCAGATGATAGGCATCTGAGGAGGCACTCTTCCTTCCTTGTATATAGCCTCTTTCTCACCACACCTTCACAGAGCTGAGAGTAATAATCATCATTTTCATATTTCTTCTCATAAGAGTCCTAATCTCATCCAAAGGAGTTCACTGTCATGACTTTGTTAGCTTTAAAAGGCCCCACATTCAAACATCATCACATTGAGGACTAGGGCTTCAATACACAAATTTTGGAGCACAATCATCCAGTCCGAAGCACTAAGTTAAATTGAGCTTCTCTGAGCTTGGTAGCAGCATCCAGAACCGGCAGAAGCAAATGCAAATCTCTCTGGAGAAAAGTATCTTTATTTAATCACTGTCTCTGAATTACTACAGATTGAATACAAGTAAATATGATTTAATTACTAAACACTACTAAAATTATAAGAAAACAAATGAACATAAATAAAAGTTATCGAAATTTTCAAAAAACTAACACCTCAAAATTTTAGTTATTACGCTTATCATATGAAGAACATAAAATGGCTGTTTATGAGGACATAAACGATGCATAAATACACTTGAAAAAGCATACAAGGAACACTGGACACATTTTTAAATTTAGTCAAAAAAGAATTTCAAGAATGAGAAACGTAATTGTTGAAATAAAATAAAAACTCAATAGGTGAGTTAAACCTAGGATTAGATGTGTCTGAAGAAATAAACCGTGATTTGAAAGGTACATATTTAATATAATCCAGGATGCAACAGAGAGAGACAAAAAAGAAATATGGAAATGCATGTGAGCAAAGAGATCTGAAAGTTGAAGTAAGAATGCCAAACATAAGCTTAAAGGAAGTTCCAGAATAAAAGAACACAAAGAATGAGAGAGAAAATGTTTAAAATAATACTAGCTGAGAATTTTCAAAAATTTATGAAAAGCAGAAGTCATAATATTCAAGAATCATACTGTATTCCATGAAGAACAAAGAACCCACATAAATTTATTTACATGCCTAATAATAAAAAAAGAAAAGATAAAGACTTCAAATGCATGAGAAAGGCAGAAAACCAACAAAGGAACAATTATTAAGCCAAAAGTGTGATTCCAAAAAAACTAGAAAATAATAAATGATAGAATATATTCAGTGCTTAAAATATGTAAGGCATGTAACAAGTACAAACGTTAATTCTGTTAATCCTATGAAACAGGTATTATTAATACAATACTAATTTTACAAATGAAGAGGGCAAATGATGAAAAGCTTAGGTAAGTTACCCAACATTCCTCAGACACTAAAACATAAGTCTAGATTTGTATCAACAAAGTTAAGCACCAATGCCCAGACTCTAAATTATTATTCTCTCCTCTTTCTCATGGAGATCCAAATGAAAGCTCATTGAAAATAATTCCCATCCCAACTATCTGAACAGTGTTTCAAGAACAAAGCAAATAAAATATGCTTTTGTGGCAAAACAAATAAATAAATAAATGACCTGAGGAAATCTGAGTGTCAATGAACACTCAGAAAAGAAAGCACTAAGAAACTAATTTTAAGAAAATGAATCTAGTAGAAATATATATTTTAAAAAGCTAATCAATAAAATATTTAATACTAGTATATTTACACATTGTTTACACAAAGTAATAATAATAAAAATATTTGATTTAATGGAGTTCAAAAGGGGAAGTAAATACTAGACAGTAATAGCTCCTCATCTTGGAATGGTAAGGAGAGAGAGGTTGCTGTGATCTGAATTAATACCTTTCAGAAACCTTACGTCGATTAGAATATAAGACACTGATTAACTTTTTATTGCATAAAGTTAAATAATCTTGGTAAATGCAGAACTAGAGGATTTATCTTGAAAAGTTATATAGAGAAAATAAAATTAAAAATAAATTTGAATTCAAAAATACAAGAAATGAGAAATAATAATGCTTAATATGTACAAAACTCAAAATATGATAGTGAAAAATACATCTGTCAGTACGTGTTGTAGGCCAACAAGTTTGATGCCCACTGCATAATAACATGCCAATACACCAAGACAGCAGGGTTTGCAGCAGAGAAAAATCCTCAAATACATTGCCCGGGATAGTTCTGGACTTGGGATTTTTAAGCAGATCATGGAGGGTGAGGAACTGTACAATTTGGGTTATTGATTGGTCAAGGTAAAGGACATAAAATCATCAGGATGTGGAGACTGCATTGTTTGATGAGTCAGCTTCTAATGGGGTCTTGCAGAACAGCTAATTTTTCACTGACACACAGGACCTGAGGAATATCTCAAAGGGGAAACTTAACATTGTATGATGTTTAAGTTGCTATCTAAACAGCAGTTAAGGGGAACTATAATCTAGGAACTATGTGATTCTAAAAAAATAGGTACCAAACTACTATGAAAAAGCAGCTAAGAGAACAAGCTGACCTAATGATTAATAATGAATGTGCTGAAAATTTGGCTTATTTTTGTTGCTCCTTCACCTTTCTTCACTGAATACTTTTATAAAGCTTATGGGGATAGTTTCATAATTACAATAAACAGAAGTGGTTTGTGTTGAATGAAATTTGACAGATTTTTTTTCTAACTCTACCCATCAAGAGAGAGAATTTACTTCTCTATTTTTTGAATCTGACTGACCTTTGGTACTTGCAGCTGAAGTAACGTATTATTTCTAAGCAAGGAATTAAGAGGTCTTGCAGTTTCCATTCTCACTGTCTTGCTACACTGAGATCTCCCTGTGAAGATGTTTTAGTGACCCAACTAGATGAAAGACCACAAAGACAGAGAGGACCATTTTAATGGATAAAGGAAATCACCAAATCATGATTGAAAAAAAAATTCTATGGGACTTGTCACAATTTTAAACACATACAAAACTAATAAATTGAGTATAGTCTTGGAATTCAAATAATTATTGTAAAATCATTCATAATAGCAGGAGCTCTAACACATTATATTTAAAAGATCATTCAGACAACAGACAAAATATTACTTATCAAGGATGACCATTTGCTGGTGTTCACCAGTACAGCTGCATCATTTTATCATAGCCTATATCTATTCAGATGATTCATATATGCCATAATGTTTATAAATTCTTTGATATCACTTCCATCAGCAAAGTGGTAAATGTTTTTTAATAATACACTAACAATCTTTATTAAATGAAAATATAAAACCCTGTACCCTAAATATAGATAATGCATTTTTCTTAAGCATAAATAGAACATTTTAATAAAAATTGCCCATGTATTTGTCACAAAGCAAATCTCAACAAGCTAAAATATTGCTGCCGTATAGATTATAACTGCTAAATACAATGAAATTAAGTCACTTACGTAAAATAGAAACATAACCAGGCAATGAAACAAACACTGGACATTTTAAAACTTAAGAAATGTAGGATCCGAAGAAGAAACATTAAGAATAATTTTAATATTGTTAGATAAAAAAGTTATAAATATATCGGAGAAATTTTATTGAAATCTGAATAATAAGTCTATTACATTTTTGAAAAAAAATACAAATATATTTCTACCTTACCATTATAAGAATGAATTTTAAGTGGAATAAAGTACTATATATAAAAACATAACTGTAGCACAATTAGAAGAAAATATCTTGTGACTTCAGATTAAAAAGTATTTCTTAAACTATTGGCATTCAGAAGAATATTTCTTGATAGAGGTCATTTTGGTAAATGGGAGGCAGAACTAGATTGCGGCTCCAGACAGAGCAGCGTGTAGAGGCTTGTACTGTGAATTTTAGCTCCAGATCGACTGCAAAAACAAATAAGCAATCCCAAGAGGACCCACAAACCCTCTGAAGGAAATGGACTGCTCCTGCAGGACCCAGGAGACACCCCAAATACTGTGAGTGATCCAACTATGGAAGTGCAAAACGGAGACCCTCCTTCCCTGAGCACACACCCTCACTGGAGAAACTGAGGGCCTGTTTGCAGGAGAAGTTTTTGACTTTACCTGGAGCTGAGTTAATGTAGAGAGCTGAGCAAAATACAAGGGTAGGGGAGGCAGTAGAAAGGCCCTTGGGTTAAAACTCAACAGGGAGAAGGAGATTCCTCGTTGGACTTTGTAACAGTTCAAAAGGTGCAAGAATCCTCCTGGCCAGAAGTCAGGGAGGGCACAATTCCAGTGTGCAGATTCCACAGGTAGGGGAAGAACCAAGCCCTTTTCTTTTGCAGCTGGGAGGCCGATAGCCTGCAGCAAGTTTTCAAGCCCATCTTGCCCTTCTCCTCGAGACAGACTCAGGACTGTGATGGAAGAGGCACAGTGGGAATGAGACCGGCCCTTTGATTTGCGTGGGAGCTGAGTGAGGCATGTGATGCTTTCCCTCACTTCCCTGACAACCTGCATGACTCAGCAGAGGCAGCCATAATCCTCCTAGGTACACAGCTCAGGTGACCTGGGAACATCACCCCCACCCTCAACAGCAACCACAGCAAGATGCCCGCAAGGAGAGTCTGATCTTGGCCATACCTAGCCCTGCCCTCACCTGATGGGCCTTCCAATTCACCCTGGTAGCTGAAGACAAAGGGCACATATTCTTGGGAGTTTTAGCACCTAGCCCACCACTGGTTCCTCTCCATACTACCACAGCTGAAGCTTTCTGGAAAGCAGCACCTCCTGGCAGGAGGCCAACCAGCACAGAAGTAGAACATTAAACCACCAAAGCTAAGAACCCTCACAGAGTCCATTTCACCCCCCTGCCACCTCCACCAGAAAAGACTCTGGTATCCACAGCTGAGCAATCCATAGATGGTTCATAGCACAGGACTCTGTGCAGAGAATCCCCAGTACCAACCTGGAGCTGGGCAGACTTGCTGAGTGGCTAGACCCAGAAGAGAGACAACAGTCACTGCAGCTCAGCTCATAGGAAGCCACATGTATAGGAAAACGGGAGAGTACTACATCAAGGGAACACCCCATGAGACAAAAGAATCTGAAGAACAGCCTGCAGCCCTAGACTTTCTCTCTAATAGAGCCTACCCAAATGAGAAGAAACCAGAAAACCAGCTCTGGTAATATGACAAAACCAGGCTCTTTAACACCCGCAAAAAACCACACTAGTTCACCAGCAATGGATTCAAACCAAGAAGAAATCCCTGATTTACCTAAAAAAGAATTCAGGAGGTTAGGTATTAAGCTAATCAGAGAGGCACCACAGAAATATGAAGCCCAATATAAGTAAATCCCAAAAATAATAGGAGCAGTGAAGGGAGAAATATTCAAGGAAATAGACAGCATAAATAGAAAAACAACCTAACCTTCAGGAAACATTGAACACACTTCTAAACATGCAAAATGCTCTGGAAAGTCTCAGCAATAGAATTTAACAAGTATAGTAAAGAAATACACAGCTCAGACAAGGTCTTCGAATGAACCCAATTGAACAAAGACAAAAAAATATGAACAAAGCCTTCAAAAAGTCTGGGATTATGTTAAACAACCAAACCTAAGAATAATTAGTGCTCCTGAAGAAGAAGAGAATTCTAAAAGCTTGTAAAACATATTTGGTGGAATAATCCAGGAAAACTTCCTTGGCCTTTCTAGAGACCTAGACATCCAAATACAAGGAGCAGGAAGAACACCTGGGAAATTTAATGCAGAAAGATCATTACCTAGACACATTGTCATCAGGTTATCTAAAGGTAAGATGAAGGAAAGAATCTTAAGAGTTGTGAGACAGAAGGACCAGGTAACCCATAAAGGAAAACCTATCAGATTAACAGCAGATTTCTCAGCAGAAACCCTACAATCTGGAAGGGATTGGGGCCCTATCCTCAGCCTCCTCAAACAAAACAATTATCAGCCAAGAATTTTGTGTCCAGTGAAAGTAAGCATCACATATGAAGGAAAGTTACATTCCTTTTCAGGAAAAAAAAAAAAAATGCTGAGAGAATTTGCCATTACCAAATCACCACTACAAGAACTGCTAAAAGGAACTCTAAATCTTGAAACAAATCCTGAAAAAACACGAAAATGGAACATCTTTAAAGCATAAATCACACAGGAGCTATAAAGCAAAAATACAAATTAAAAAGCAATAATAAAAAAACAGAAATACACACTCAACAAAGAGCACAATGCATGCATCGGTACCGCACATTTCAATACTAACATTGAATATAATGACTTCAGTGCTCCACTTAAAAGATATAGAACCACAAAATGGATAAGAACTTACCAACTATCTGCTGCCTTTGGGAGACTCACCTAACACATGAGAACTCACACAAACTAAAAGTAAAGGGATGGAAAAAGGCATTTCATGAAAATAGACACCCAAACCAGGCAGGGGTAGCTATTCTTCTATCGGAAAAAAAAAAATAAAAAAGCAACAGCAGTTAAAACAAAGAGAGTCATTA
>NW_012121043.1:8264731-8272123 GCF_000951035.1 Colobus angolensis palliatus | reverse complement strand
TGGATAAGAACTTACCAACTATCTGCTGCCTTTGGGAGACTCACCTAACACATGAGAACTCACACAAACTAAAAGTAAAGGGATGGAAAAAGGCACTTCATGAAAATAGACACACAAACAAGGCAGGGTCGGAAAAAAAAAAAAAAAAAAAAAAATTTAAAGCAACAGCATTAAAAGAGACAAAAAGTGACATTATATCACGGTAAAAGGCCTTGTCCAACAGGAAAATATCACAATCCTAAACATATATGCACCTAACCCGGAGTTCCCAAATTTATAACAATAACTAATAGACCTAAGAAATGAGATAGACAGCAACACAATAATAATGGGGGACTTTA
This sequence comes from Colobus angolensis palliatus, assembly GCF_000951035.1. NCBI lineage: Eukaryota > Metazoa > Chordata > Mammalia > Primates > Cercopithecidae > Colobus > Colobus angolensis. The sequence goes on along the minus strand of NW_012121043.1, from coordinate 8,271,782 downwards.
ATACTCCATTGACAGCACTAGACAGGTCATCAAGACAGAAACTCAACAAAGAAACAATGGATTTAAACTATACCTTTGGAACAAGTGGACTTAACAGATATATACAAAATATTTAATCCAACAGCTGCAGAATATACATATTCAACAGCACATGGAAGTTTCTCCAAGATATCATATGATAGACCACAAAATGAGCCTCAATAAATTTAAGAAAATTGAAATTATATCAAGCACTCTGTCAGACTTCAGTGGAATAAAACTGGAAATCAACTCCAAAAGGAACCTTCAAAACCATGCAAATACATGGAAATTAAATAACCTGTTTCTGAATGAGCATTGGGTCAAAAACAAAATCAAGATGGAAATTAAAAAATTATTCCAACTTAATGACAATAATGACACAACCTACCACAACCTCTGGGACATAGCAAAGGCAGAGTTAAGAGGAAAGCTCATAGCCCTAAATGCCTATATCAAAAAGACTGAAAGAACACAAACTAACATTCTAAGATCACACCTCACGGAACTAGAGAAACAGTAACAAACCAAACCCAAACCCAGCAGAGGAAAGGAAATAACCAAGATCAGAGCAGAAGTAAATGAAATTGAATATAAAAAATTACAAAATATAAATGACACAAAACGTTGGTTTCCTGAAAAGATAAATAAAATTGATAGGCCATTGCAAGATTAATCAAGAAAAAAAGAGAAAAAATCCAAATAACCTCACTAAGAAGTAAAACAGGAGATAATACAATAGACACTAGAGAAATACAAAAGATCATTCAAGGCTATTATGAACACCTCTACACACATAAACTAGAAAACCTAGAAGAGATAGGTATATTTCTGGAAATATACAACCCTTGTACCTTAAATCAGGAAGAATTCATCACCCTGAACAGATCAATAACAAGCAGTGAGATTGAAATGGTGATTAAAAAACTACCAACAAAAAAGAGTCCAGGACTAGACAGATTCATAGCAGAATTCTACAAGACATTCAAATATTTGATACCAATCCTTTTGACACTATTTCACAAGACAGATGAGAAAGAAGGAGCCCTCCCTAATTCATTCTACGAAGCCAGCATCACCCGAATACCAGAACCAGGAAAGACGGTAACCAAAAAAGAAAACTACAGACTGATATCCTTGATGAACACAGATGTTAAAATCCATAACAAAATACTAGCTAACCAAATCTAACAAAATATCAAAAAGATAATCCACCATGATCAAGTGGATTTCATACCAGGGACGCAGGGATGGTTTAACATATGCAAGTCAGTAAATGTGATACACCACATAAACAGAATTAAAAACAAAAATTGGCCGGCGCTGTGACTCACGCCTGTAATCCCAGCACTTTGGGAGGCTGAAGAGAGCAATTCATGAGGTCAGGAGATGGAGACCACGGTGAAACCCCGTCTCTACTAAAAACACACACACACACACACACAAATTAGCCAGGCATGGTGGCGGGCGCCTGTAGTCCCAGCTACTTGGGAGGCTGAGGCAGGAGAATAGAGTGAACCTGGGAGGCGGAGCTTGCAGTGAGTCGAGATCACTCCACTGCACTCCAGCCTGGGTGACACAGCGAGACTCCGTCTGAAAAAAAAAAAAAAAAAAATCACATGATCATCTCAATAGATGCAGAAAAAGCATTCAACAAAATCCAGCATCCCTTTATGATTAAAATGCTCAACAAAATTGACATGCCAGGGATACACCTTGATGTAATAAAAGCCATCTATGACAAACCCACAATCAAAATAATATTGAATGAGGAGAAGTTGATTGCATTCCCCTGAGAACTGGAAAAAGACAAGGATGTCCACTCTCACCACTCCTCTTCAACACAGTACTGGAAGTCCTAGCCAGAGCAATCAGATGAGAGAAAGAAGTAAAGGGCATCCAAACTGGTAAAGAGGAAGCCAAACTGTCACTGCTGTTGTTATAATTGTTTATCATGAAAACCCTAAAGACTCTGCCAGAAAGTTCCTCTAACTGATAAAAGAATTCCACAAACTTTCTGGATACGAGATTAATATAAACAAATCAGTAGCTCTTCTATACACCAACAGTGACTAAATGAAGAATCAAATCAAGAATTCAACTCCTTTCATAATAGTATCAAAATAAAACAATAAAATAAAATAAAATACTTAGAAATATACCTAACCAAGAAGTCAAAAGACCTCTACAAGGAAAGCTATGAAACGCTGCTGAAAGAAATTATAGATTACACAAATGGAAACATATATGCCCATGGATTGGTAAAATCAATATTGTGAAAATAAACATACTGCCAAAGCAATCTAGAAATTCAATGTAATCCCCATCAAAATACCACCATCATTCTTCACAGAATTAGAAAAAATTCCAAAATTCATATGGAACCAAAAAGGAGCCCGCATAGCCAAAGCAAGACTAAGCAAAAAGAACAAATCTGGAGGCATGACACTACCTGATTTCAAATTATACTATAAGGCCACAGTCACCAAAACAGCATGGTACTGGTATAAAAATGGGCATATAGACCAGTGGAACAGAATAGAGAACCCAGAAATAAACCCAAATACAGCCAACTGATCTTTGACAAAGTAAACAAAAACATAAAGTGGGGAAAGGACACCCTTTTCAATAATTGATGCTGTAATAATTGGTTAGCCACATGTAGGAGAATGAAACTGGACCCTCGTCTCTCATCTTATTTTCAAATCAATGCAAGATGGATTAAGGACTTAAACCTAAGACCAGAAACTATAAAAATACTAGAAGATAATTTTGGAAAATGCTTCTAGACATTGGCATAAGCAAGGATGCCAAGAACCCAAAAGCAAATGCAATAAAAACAAAGAAAATAGCTGGTACCTAATTAAACTATAGAGCTTTTGCATGGCAAAAGGAACAGTCAGCAGAGTAAACAGACAACCAACAGAGTGGGACAAAATCTTCACAATCTATACATCTAACAAAGGGCTAATATCCAGAATCTACAATGAACTTAAACAATAAGTTAACAATGAACTTAAACAGTAAGAAAAAAAAATCCCATCAAAAAGTGGGCTAAGAGCATGAATAGACAATAATCAAAAGAACATATACACATGGCCAACAAACACATGAAAAAATGTTCAATATCACTAATGATCAGGGAAATGCAAATAAAAACCACAATGCAATACCACCTTACTTCTGCAAGAGTGGCCATAATCAAGAAATCAAAAAACATTAGATGTTGTTATGGATGCCGGGAACAGGAAACACTTCACTTCTACCCTGCTGGTGAGAATGTAAACCAGTACAGCCACTATGGGAAATAATGTGGAGATTCCCTAAACTAAAAGTAGAATAATCATTTGATCCAGCAATCCCACTACTGGGTATCTACCTAGAGGAAATGAAGGCATTATTTGAAAAAAGGTACTTGGACAGGTATGTTTACCGCAGCACAATTCACAATTGCAAAATCGTGGAACCAACCCTAATGCCCATCAATAGACAAGTGGATAAAGAAACTGTGAGAGAGAGAGAGAGAGATAATATATATAAAATATATATCACATATATGTGATATATATGATGGAATACCTCTCAGCCATAAAAGGGAATGAATTAACAGTACTTGCAATGACCTGGATGAGATTGGAGACTATATTTCTAAGTGAAGTAAATCAAGAATAGAAAACCAAACATTGTATGTTTTCACTGTTACGTGGGATCTAAGCTATGAGGACACAAAGGCACAATAATGATATAATGGACTTGGATACTTGGGGAGAAGAGTGTGAAGGGGGTGAGGGATAAAAGACTACAAATATGGTGCTGTGTATACTGCTCAGGTGAAGGGTGCACTAAAATTTCATAAATTACAACTGAAGAACTTACTCATGTAACCAAATACAACATGCACCTTGAAAACTTATGGGAAAAAAAATTTTTAAATAAAAAATAAATGAGGTGATACAAGTTAAAAAAAAGAAAAGAAAATGTTTTTTAAATTCTTTACGTCAATAAGAAGGAACAAATTCCAATACAAAAATAGATAAACTCTGTCAATGTACCTTTCACAAAAAAGAAAAAAAGGGGGAAAAACAAAAAAATTAATTGCTTTGGAAATTAGGCACATATAAATTACATCTTACACTTGATACAATTTCATGCTCAGAAGATTACTAAAATATGTGCATATCAAGTATATGTACAACAGTACAGTCATACTCTGCTATTCTGGGTAAAAATTAGTACATCAATCGTATAAATAAATTTACATTCTTCTAATAGATTTGGGGACATGCCTACCATAATAATGAATGATTCCATACTTAGAAAATTTAAGATGTCACTTATTCTTTGTATTATGTGTCTTTTACAAAGTGTTCAAAACATTTTTTCTTATATTATCTCATTTTATTTAAAAGTAACGTACCTTTAGCTAAGATGGTGGAGATACTCTACATATAATTTAAAATATTCTTAAGTGCATTGTTTATAAAACAAAATAAAAAACTAAAATGTTCATTGAATTTAATTATAGAATGAAATATAAGGCAGAGAAAATGAAAAAAACTAAAACTATCTTCATCAATATGAATAAGCCTTCAACACATAAAACTTTTAAAAAGCTATAGAGGAACACATAGAAAATTGATAACATTGTACATAATTAGAAAATATACAAATGTTTTCCAATGAACAATCTATATGTCCCCTCCCCTGACACACGAGACAGCGTCTTGCACAGGCTGGAATGCAGTAGCATGATCTTAGCTCACTGCAACCCCTGTCTCCTGGGTTCAAGCAATTCTCCTGCCTCAGACTCCTGAGTAGCTGGGATTGCAGGTGTGTGCCACCACGCCCAGCTAATCTTTGTATTTTCAGTTGAGACGGGGTTTCACCCTGGTGGTCAGGCTGGTCTTCGAACTCTTGACCTCTTGATCTGCCCGACTCGACCTCCCAAAGTGCTGGGATTACAGGCATTAGCCACCTCACCCGGCCAACAATTTTGTATCTTAAAGATAAGCACATGTACAATCAAACCATGAAGTAAAGCAAAACTAAGATAAACTTTCCAGATCACAAAAGACATGTGCCATTGGGAATGAACATGCAAAACATTTCAATTTATTGGCTAGAATTTCCATAAGTTGGAACTGGCTCTGTAGATATTCAATTTACTGTACCTTTCACTTAATTATATAACAAATATTCTTTCACATGAATAAATTATTTTGCAAAAATTTCTTCTAGAGTATAAAAAGGGTTATAAAATTATAAACAAGCTAGATATTATCAATAAATAATCAGTTTAATAAATTAAGCATTTTTCTGAAATGTAATTTTGTACAATCATTAAAAAAACTATATAGAATCATAATACATTTTCCGTGGTTACCGAAAAGAATGCATAGTATGATCCTGACAGTGTAAAATTACACATTAATATTTATGTGTGTGAAATACCATTGAAATCTATCAAGTTTTTCATCAAGATGTCAGCAGTTTTGTCTGACTCGTTAAGTTTTACTATTCCTACAACTTTTGTGTACTGTTTGAAGTTTATGCAAAAGCCATGCATCATGTTTATCAATAATAAAAATGTTTTAAATTTGAAACCACATACATTCATTTATACATACACACATTCATGCACACATACTTCAAATGTGTAACTAAATGGGAAGATGAGGCCCCTTGTTCAAAATTCATCCACTTTATTAGCTAAGAAGCCACAATTTAAGTTAGACAGAGTTGGATAAGAATTCCATCTCCACCACATAACAGTTGTATTACCCTGAGTAATGCATGGACACTATTTTCACTTTTATAATTTGGTCTCGTACTTATTGTATTTGCACATATATAAATGATAATAGTTATTCAGCTACTGTTATCTTGTAGATGAATCAAAATAAAATCTATGAGGCCTAAACCTTAAAAATTATGGGCCAGGCATGGTGGCTCACACCTGTAATCTCCCAGCATTTTGGGAGGCCGAGTGGTTGGATTACCTGAGGTCAGGAGTACAAGACCAGCTTGGCCAACATGGCAAAACCCCGTCTCTACTAAAAATACAAAAATTAGCCAGGTATGGTGTCAGGTGCCAGTAATCCCAGCTTCTCTGGAGCCTGAGACAGGAGAATCGCTTGAATGAGGAGGCGGAGGTTGCTTTGAGCCGAGATCATGCCACTGCACTCCAGCCTGGGTAACTGAGCAAGACTCAGTTTCAAAATAGATTTAAAAATAAATAAATAAACCTTAAAAATTATGACATTGTGTGAGCACAGTCATATCTTGCTTGGTTTCATATAGAAGAAAATGCAACATTATAAAACTTAAATGGACCAAAAGGTCTGATTACAAAAAAAAACCTTGAAAACCAACTCTTGATCTTAATTATAAATATCGTGTATATTGCCAAGATACACATTTATATATTGAGGCATATATAAGACATCTTAATTAAAATACATGAAAAATCTTACATGCAAAAAACATAATTTCCCATCATCAAAACCTCTGTTCAAATGCAATGATTCAATGAAATATTCACCAATAATTATGTCTACATGTAGCATTAATATATTTAGCCAATGTAGTGTTCAATTTTCCTGTGTATTTAACATTAAGTGAATCAAGCACCTAGATAATTAACGACAGTTTTGACTGAATTCACTGACCTGTCCATATGTGTTTTTAAAATATAGGCATAGGCATAGCCTGATGTATTTCTGCATTATTAATTACCTACTTCCTTCTCAGCTTTCTGGGAAACAGATGAAATTGGCTCAGAAAACTTTATTCCATGAAAGACACTGCCAAATCTCTGTAAATTCTAATTTCACACTATCGATAAATCAGTCAACTAATGAAGACTGAAAAGCGAAATCAAGGCATAAAAGGTAAAGGAGAAGGAAAGAAAGGGAAGAGAGAAATATAGAATAAAGATCAACCAGAAAGATAGGAAAAAGAAAGACAGGAAGGAAGGAAGGAAAGAAGGAAGGAAGGAAAGAAGGAAGGAAGGAAGGAAGGAAGGAAAGATCGG
>NW_012121043.1:8235219-8264623 GCF_000951035.1 Colobus angolensis palliatus | reverse complement strand
GGAAGGAAATAGGAAAGGAATGGAAAATAAAAAAGAGAAGTTAGGATGTTTTTCTATCAGAAAAGGAAGGAAGGAAGGATGAACAGACAGAAGGAAAGAAGAAAGGAAAGAGAGGAAAGAAAGAAGAAGAAGAAGAGGGGAGGGAGGAAGAAGAAAGAAGCAAAGATCACCCAGGATAGACAGAGTAAAAGAGGAAGAAAGAGAAGGAAGGAAGAGGAGAGAGGGAGAGGGAGTAAGGGAAGGAGGGATGTGGAAAGAAAGAAAAATTAGAAGAAAAGAATAAGAAAGAAAGAAGGGAAAGCAAGAAAAGCGAAAGGAAAATAAAGAAGTAAAAACAGGAGGAAAGGATGGGAGTGAGGAGGGAAAGAAAAGTAAAGGCCCTGGCAGTCGACTAGCTTGGAAATGACTTCTTTTATACATCAGTGTCCCTCTGTGGTGTACACTCAGGTACTGTTTTCTTTTTTTTTTTTTTTTTCAATTGACTAGAAAACAATAGCATAATAGGTAAAGAGTAAAAATCTGAAGCTGGACTGAAAATATTAACACTGCAAATGTATGTCAACATGAACAGATTTTTAATTTTCTGAGCATAAGACTCTGAACTGTGATTTTGCCTTAAAATGCAAAACTGCAGAAGTACATCTTAGTTTAGCCATGTTCTCGGCATGAACAGTTGAACCGTTAATAGCCTAGTGACTTTTCATAAAATTTTACCTTTCCAGAGTCTGTTTGCTTAGAAATATGCATATGTCCAGTTTAACACTTTTACTGATACCAAAAGAGAAAATTGTGTGTGTGTGTGTGTGTGTGGGGACGAGGAGCGTACTCACAACCTGACATCGGGTGTGTATGCCTGGAGGAGGAGTACCACCACGTGGAAGGGATGGAGGTGGGCCTGCCCATTGCAGTGTTAGAACCCAAGAAGAGTGAACGAAGAGGATATTCCCCTGAGGGGGAGACCTGGTGCAGGCTGGCAGAACCTGAGCATTCTGAAAAAACGAGTACACACAACCCAGCACGAAAGGGCCACTTCCATGCAGGGAGAGCAGTCCAGCGTGGGGTTTTGGAGCCCAAGCAGGGGAAGGAGAGTGTCTGCCTGGGAGGCACCATATGGATGCCAGAGCCCTAGAGTGAGGAGGGCATCTGTTTTGGGAAGAGTGCGGTAGTGGAGATGGGAGATTGGTTACATACAGAAGAATTAATCAAAGTATTAATATCCTCAGTACACTAGAAACAGGTTTGTCACTGTGAGAGGAGCAAGTTAGTTACAATAAGAAGAGGAAGAAAACTAGAATGAACCCTGCGTGTTTGGATTGGAATTGGAGATATTGTGAACTCAATGTTTTTGACAGATAGAGAAGTGGAAAAATAAATACAACATAAAGGTATATATGTTTACACATGTTTATATTTATATATAAATAAATAGATGCAGTGTATGTTTACACTTAAGTATGTATGTATGTATCTATGTATATGCACATATTTATCCCCTAACTCTCCACTGAGATGATGTGTGAGCAGCATAATCTCGATAACAAAGAGTGTACCTGGTGCTGAGTGTGGGCTTCTAAATACAATTTTCCACTAAAGGGAGCAAGAACTCCTTGAAGAGGTGCTGGGTTCTAGGGCTAAGGCACAGAAAATACAGGAGGAAACTGGAATATCTGCTAGTGTCAAAAAGCAAAAATGTACTCAAAAAACAGTGTGGTTGTCACTGCTCTGCCTAAGGAGTAGTTATTATTTTGTTTCTTTACTTCTCTAATAGACTTGCTAAAACACACACACACACACACAAAACAGAGTTAGGTCGTGTTAAAAGGAAACCAGTTTTGGCTTGAAAGAGCTACTATTGGCCACACATGGTAGCTCAGGCCTGTGATCCCAGCACTTTGGGAGGCTGAGGTAGGTGACTCACAAGGTCAGGAGCTCGAGACCAGCCTGACCAACATGGTGAAACCCCGTCTCTACTCAAAACACACACACACACACAAATTAGCCGGGCGTGGTAGTGCGTGCCTGTAATCCCAGCCACTCAAGAGGCTGAGGCAGGAGAATCTCTTGAGCCCGGGAGGCAGAGGTTGTAGTGAGCCGGGATCACGCCACTGCACTCCAGCTTGAATGACAGAGCTAGACTACATCTCAAAAAAAAAAAAAAAAAAGAGCAACTATTAATTGTATCAGATACAATATAAATAAGAAAATAAATGCACACAGTAACAGGTTAAATCACACTGAACAAAATTGAAAATCATAAATTCATGCTGATATTAATCAATTAATTAAAATTTCTAGTAAATGGAATATTTGCATGAATTCAAGGTAACTGACATCAAAATAGATATCAATCACAAAGGGGAAAACAGCAATTTACATTGGACAAGTCTGATACATACCATCTTAATGAAATAATTAAACAGAACATTATATCCAATGAAACAACTCAGAACTGTGTGCCACCTGATAGGATGCAGATGAGGAAGGCCCAATATACTTTCTATGATTATTCCTGCCGCAGATGAATATCCTGAATCTTGTGCTTACAAGGAAATATAAGACAAACCCATACTGAGGAGTATTTTATGGTGGATTTTAAAGTGTCAACATGAGGAATGTCAGGGAAAGCCTGGAAGTATTTCCAGACTTTGACACAAGCATTAATTGTAATGTGTGATTTAGCAATGGATCAATTTTCCATAAAGTGCATCGTTGAGACTATTAGTATAACGTTTAAGGTCCGATGATTAAATAATAGGAATGTATCAATATTAATGCTCTGATTTGATGTTGATAAAATCATTATTTTAAAAATGCCCTTGTTTGTCAAAAAGTATTTGAGAGTGATGAGCATGAGGGTAAGAAGGAAAGTGAAAAATCTAAACTTGAAATTCATTAGCCTTTCTTTTTCCTATTGGTAATTTCTCTTCATCCTCATAAGATTTGGAACACATGTTCGTGTCTACTTTGCCATGATAACACTGATTTTTCTATTTGTATACATTTATGAAGTACTAGTGAGTTTTTCGTGTTTTGTTTTTTTCATGGATCTATTGCATGGTAGTGAAGTCTGGGTTTTTCTTTAAAAAAAAAAAACACAAAATGGAGTTACATTCAATAGAGATCCTGCCTCTTTCTGCTCTAGATTTCCTTGAAGCATCCATTCAAAATGAGGCCTTTAAAGTTACATTGTTCACTTTAAATAGAGCATGTGGATGAGGTTTCCTAGGTAAGATTTGCTTGGGGTTTTTTCCAGGTTGATTTTGTGTTACAAAATATGGCTCCTCTAAAACCTTCTTTTGAAAGAGACTCAGGAGCCTACTCACCAGGAAAAATGTATAATAAATGTTTCTGATCTCCTCTCTCCTGGAACTTGTCATGAGATAATAGTATTGAGAAAGGAACTAAGGAGCATAGATATATTCACATAATTATAATACATGACATGACATTATAGCATTCATAAAATAGTAACAAAGTGAATAATCCTTTCCACTATATAGAATACTGGTCCACAAAACCCTAAGCATCCAGATTTATATGTGTATACTACATGATAAAATGAATTGTTCTTTTATAGTTATCCGTGGCTTTAGGAATAAAATATAACAAAATCTCCAAAAGAGAGAAATAAAAATGCCAAATGATCAAGAAATAATGTATTCTTTGAGTCAATATAATAGAAGAAGTTGGAGAACCCAAAACATTAATTTGAAAAGAGAATACTTAGAAGAACATAGCAACAATTTTCAAATATCTGAAGCAATTTCCTGTAGAGGAAGGAAGAATTAGGACTAATAAATGGAAATTGTAGAAAGAGAAATTTCCAACCAGTTAAAAATAAAAACAAATACTTAAATGTTCCAAAATAGGAGAGACTGCCTAGGTAATTGATTAATCAAATAGAAGAGTCATAGCATAGACAAATTATTTTATAAAGGTGGTATAGAAAGAGTTCAAATAGCAAGCTGGCAAAAGGAATCTGTGACGTGTAACGTCCATTTCAATCTAATAATTCTATAGTTTTATACATTTAAAATTATCAGACATAAACTGTTAACTCCAAGTTCATATACAAATGTGACTTCAGAAGGTATATATCACATTTAAGATTATTATACAAACATGGTCTTTTGTTACTAAAAATAATCTCTTTCACAGAGATGAGCTTTGGCCAAACTATAAATCTCCTAAATAGATCTGTAAATGATAAACTCAGGAATTATATATTGGAGGGCAGACATTGATTGAAGAGAAATATGTTGGACTTTTGATATATTGTGTTCAATAGTGGCTTTATTGAGCAGTAATATTCATTGTCCTGCAGCTAGTCAATTTTGCTTTGAAGTAACATGGGTAAAAGTCACTTCTTCAATACCTTTTTATTGTGGAAGACTGTGTTTGTTTCCTTAATCATCATTTAGAGAGTGACATTCAAGGACAGGCGTGTTTGGGAAATCAGAGCATGAAAAATCGTATTTCATCTTTGAATCATGCCACAGAGTTAAAAAGAACAGGTAAGCAGGTGTCTTTATGTACGTTGCATTTGAGAACTAATTTCTAGGGTAAAATACTATTTATAGTGTATATAACTTATCATTAGAACACCTAATACTGTCTAAATTATGGTAAGATAAGTGTCTATGTACCTGTGACAACAAATGTACCGTTAAAAATCAAATTTTTCCTTTTTTTTTTGAGAGAGAGTTTTTCTCTTGTTGCCAAGGCCGGAGTGCAGTGGCACCATCTCGGCTCACTGCAACCTCCACCTCCCGGGTTCAAGCAATTCTCATGCCTCAGTCTCTCCAGTAGCTGGAACTACAAGCATCCATCACCACAACCGGCTAATTTTGTATTTTTAGTGGAGACGGAGTCATGTTGGCCAGGCTCCTTTCAAACTCCTTACCTCAGGCGATCCGCCCTCCTCCGTCTCCCAAAGTACTGGGATTACAGGCGTGAGCCATCATGTCCAGCCAAATTTTTCCATTCTTTTAACTTTCTACTGACATCACACTTAATATTTTGATATATAGAAATGTAAATGATGGGATGAATTTCTCTCTTTTCATCTGAATATCTTCTTTGCGGTTTTCACATTTCTTTAGGCAGAACTGAAACATCATAATCTATCTGTGTATTTTATCAGGCCTAAATTTGGCGATAAATGAGGAAATGTCTTAGCAGTCAAGGGTTTGTGGTTGGTTGAAAAAATAGTTTATGAATTTAATAATTTACAATATATACACATATATGTGGTCACAATGAAGACTCAAAAGCCCACCGATGATGAAGTTGGAAGAAGGATGACAAGGAGGTAGATTTAATCCAAATTCAGAATAATGATTTATGATGATGACGGTTTCATGACAGAAGGTACCCGCATCATAGCACCACTACTAAGAAGCTGTCTAGTCCCCACCATTTATAAGCCATAGCAGGGGATCGTAGTTTCTGATAAATTGGACACTCCTCAGTGATGATAGCCAAGTGGGAAATGCAGTCTATTTTAATAAAGAATGACTTCAAGGCCTCATTGTTTATTAGGCCATTGAGTGAGCACCAGGTTTACAGAAGGAAGAAGATGGATGTTCTCTGTGGAATAGGTTACTCCGCCCACTTGATTTGAGACTCTTTATAGAGATGATATTTGGGTAAATAATCATATAGGATATGAACATTTTTCATTCTGGATTTATTCCAAAGTTCTCATCCCCATAACCCTTTCAAAAACTTCTGTCCCAAATTATTAATTTCAAGCCCTCTATCATCTGGCTAAAGATTTTGCATTCTATATAAGAACTGGTATAATCCCAGATGTCTAACTTCACAGTTTATGCAATACTGATCCTGTATATACTACTCAATGTTGAAATGCTGAAAGATACACTTAAACATCCACTGGATAGATTCTATAACCATTAGTTCATGACAGACATCGTACTTTACTAGAGACCTTGGGGTGCGTGGTCACTGCTTCACCTGTGGTCAGGTATTTGGTCTTCATCAGAATGCAGTAGAATAAGGTGAATTTCCGCAAAAATGAATCTATTAAAAAAGATAAACAGTCTTAAAATCACAGAGACCTCCTCAGTAATTCTCTTATCTGGTTTTACCGTGGATTCAAAGTAGCACGTGGATTTGTTTGATAACTCTAACGTCTAGTCAATTATAAGACTCAAGTGACCAAGCAGTGACGTGGCATTCTAACCCATCTGGAAAGATTTCTATTTCTCTGAGACCAAATTAAACCTGTGAGCTTTGCTGATTAATCAGAGAAAGATGTCTAAAATGGGTATACACTGACTCCTGCAGATATCTCTTTCTTTGTGGTGTGGAAGTAAAAGCTTTCTTTTGTTTTGGTTTTGTTTTGTTTTGAAAAGATTAACATGAATGTACTAGACTACTGGGATACAGATGTCTCATGTTTTTCCTACTTTATTTTTCTCCCAACTCCTGTTAGTCATGTCAAAAGGTGCAAATAAAAAGTAACATTTATTGAACTTTTAGTATGATTCAATTATTCATTTAAAGATCTTAGCACTTTAAATATATTAACTCATTGGGTCCCTAAAACCATGTGGTAGTCACTATTACTAACCACATATTATAGTTAAGGGTAATTAAATACAAAGATGTCCTGAGTTACAAAGCTGGTAAATAGTGGAGTTCAGTTTAGACCCATGTATTTTTCTCACACATTCATACTTACTCGTTTCTCTCACTATGCTAAGTGACTATGTGAAAGACGGTCATTTGACATTCTTTCCCTATATTTCCCTTTCCTTTTTCCCCTCCATTCAGTCCACCACATGAGACTTACAGACATATTTCTCTGCAAATGTGATGGCTTGTCCTTCTCTTAGCAAGCACTTCATGGCACCCTACACAGATCTTCCTTTTTGTTATTCACACAAGGCTAATGACTGTAAGACGGTTTCTCTTTCCTTTACTCTCTCCTAATTTCATTTTAACTTAAATATCTTAGATTCGCTATGAAGAATAAGAAAATTCATTCCAAGGATGTTGCCCATATAAGGAAAACACATATAAACTTTTGCCCAGGAAAAAAAAAAGAAAAGAACATACTTACTTTCTTAATGTATTGGGAAGGTTGCAATAGCTCACCAAATACCACCGAAAAATGAAGTGTTCCCCTGAAAACTTCCAGAATGTACCTTAAGGTACAACCAAATGATGGATACTGATTTATACCTAGGATGTTTCTGAATTTTTCTTACTCCCTCTTTTCTACCATTAGATATTCTCTGTATCACAAGATACAAGAGCCAGGTCAGACTTTTCAGCATGAACCACTCTCCATTGCTTCACCTTTTTCTAAATTAAACTGTTGACCTTCTGAATAGAGTTATTTTTTTCCGAAGTGGCTTGTCAAGAAATCTCCTGTGATAGATCAGGAATTAGTGCTTGTGACAAGTTGACGATAATATAGTCCTTGTCCAGGAATGTCATGTTTAATGCCTGAGTGAGTCATAATAAATTGAGAATCTCCTTCTGCCCTCCCCCGTCACTGCCATGTGTTCCTGTAGGCATAATCACTCACGCACCCATTGCTTAGGCAGTGACATGTAATTAAAATGGCATCACACAAATAGAATGAGAAAGTGTGAATTCCCATCAGAAGATAACAGTTTGGAAAATATTGCAGTGCACATCGTGTTTGGTTTGTTTTACATTTTAATCAAGCTTGATAAAGGAAATGTTTACAAAAGAACTAAGCTTTGCATATTCAAAGATGAATATCAACATATTTTTATAAGCGATTATATATACTATTTGTGTTCACTCAGCATTCAAATACAAAAATATATCTATTTATTGAGCATTTACTGAGTACTAAGCCCTATATATGTACTGTGGTCCTAAAAAATATCATAATGATTATCTTTAGATGATTAGATTTCAGGTAATTTTAAATATATATTTAACTCCAATGTTCTACAATTACTTTTTGGAGTTATTGTTAAAATTGCAATCTTCAAAATATAAAAATACCCAGTTGTATCATTTACAATCTGTTAAAGATTCCAAAGGGGGTGAAGATAAGTTAATATTTATCAGAGGGCAAAGATAAGTTAATATTTATCATCCATTTTATATTTTAATATGTGCCCCAGACGTAGTGGCACACACCTGTAATCCCAGCTACTCGAGAGGCTGAAGCAGCAGAATCCATTGAACCCAGGAGGCAGAGCTTGGAGTGAGCCAAGATAGCGCCACTGAACTCCAGCCCGGGTGACAGAGCAGGACTCTGTCTCAAAAAACAAAAAATAATAAAAATAATAAAAACACGTACAAGGCTGAGAGCGGTGGCTCACTCCTGTAATCCCAGCACTTTGGGAGGCTGAGCGGGGCAGATCACCTGAGGTCAGGAGTTCAAGATCAACCTGGCCAACATAATGAAATCCCGTCTCTACTAAAAAAAAAAAAAAGTTTAATGTGCCAAAAATAAGGAAAACAATGTGCATGTTTCTAAATAACAATGATGCAGAGAAATAACAATGATGCAGAAACAGGTTTCAGGCAGGGCTAAAACTCAGGTTCTTAATTTGAAAAAACAGTACAGTGGGAAAATGATATAAGAATCATCTCTGATTGGAAACTCTGAGACTTTTATTCTCACTGGAGTTTTAGTCACTTTGAAATGAGGGAAAAATTGTCCTTTCACGTATCTCCAGTAAACGTTCAGTGAGTAAGTACTTGACAGTCAATTTCCTATTATATGAAAGGGGCCAACAGAATATATAAATCCCCGTGAAAAGGGGAAAGGGAAGTTTTTGAAGATTCTGATGGTGTCGTCAACCCTGTCAGGTAGTCCTACTGGCAGAGGTAGCAGCTTGCTGAGACCTAAAGCAAAGGGATGTTTCCAGTCTGCCAGAAGTTACTGTGTTTTCAGCTCTGTACAGCTGTCTTAGTGAGATGTTGTTGTTGTTGTTGTTGTTGTTGTTGTTAATCCTTTCTCCATGTAAGTGACTGTGTATCTTTTGGCCGAGTGTTCATATCTTTCCATCAGTTACATCACTATTGCATTGGGACAACCCACATAAGATGGAACCTTTAGTTTTTGCTTTGTTATCTAGTACCAAGAGTCAAAAAAGTTCAAGCCTTTCAAATTATCAAACTTTATATATAAAAAATATATTATATATACAGTATTATGTATTATATTATGTATTATATATAGTATTATGTATTACATATATAATATATATAAAAAGTTTGATAGTGTATATATATGTCTAGTGGATGATTATTGATTGCCTCCTCAGACTCATTCCCCACATTCTTTTTAAAATAACCCTGATTTCCATTCTGAGAAGATAAATTTCCACCAAATCCTGCAGTGGCAGATTAGACTTGTGCTAAGCCAACTGGACATTCCCTTCCTCTGTCCATCTTAATTGGGTCAAGGATAAGCATGAGATTGAATCCTATTCACTCAGTTGAAAATTTATGATGTTGCCTGGAAATACTGGAGAAAAAAAAATGCCTTCTCTTTCCTAAAAAATATATAATGAGAAATCAAATAGTCCAGGAACTTTTAGAAGGTGTTTAAGACTGCAAAAAGATTGGTATAAAGTAGAGTGACAGAATTTTGTAGTGAGAGAGGAAGAGAGAGAGAGAAAATAGCAAGAAAGAAAATGGGTTCCATTCTAAACAACTAAGCAGTTGAATGTTCTTTTCCCTGAAACAAAAACATCTAAATTTTACATACATTAAAAATCTTATTTAAGACTTTTTGAAAATTCAAAATATTCAGTAATCTTCATATAAAAGTGAAAATTTAAATCAATACTAGGTGGACATTCTTGAATGAAAGCTAGATAATATTTAACAAGGTGTGTTTTCTCCATTCATGAATATTATGATCCTGCTCTTATGTTGACTATTGAATTTTTATTTTTTTGGCATAGGAAAGATATATAATGTATTAGAAGCTCTATCATTGCCCCATTTATCATTCGCTTCATCACTATCTTTGAGATAGCACAAATGCTTTTAGATATATTATGAGTTCTAATTTGGATAGAAGTTAGTGTTGCATTTTAAAACCTAATATCAGAAAAAGTCTTAACTCTGTTTAAATCTAAAACAACTTTTCTGTTTGCTTATATATTTGTAAATGCCTTTTGGGGATAAAAATGTAGGCCAAAATGTTTCCTCCTTTCTGTAACTCCTCCTCACCTCCTACAACCAGCTAAAAAAAAAAAAAAGACTCCTTTGTCTTGTTCGCTATGGCATTTGTTGAGTACCTAATACAGCATATTGTATTTATTTGTCTGCATGACTGTCTGTCCTGGAATGTAAGTTGTTTGATGGAAGGGATTATGTCATATTTATCTAAATATTTCCAGGCCTTGGTATCATTCCTGACACATAGTGAGCACTCAATAATACTTGTTGAGTTCTGTTGGAGTAAGTCTACACAGTGAGGCCTGATATATCTGTTTTGATTTGGTACATACAGTGAAGAAATTACCATGGCAACTCTTCTGTTTTGCATTATAAGCATAGTCTTTATGTTGTGCAAACACAGTCCAAGTTTAAATTTGTCATAATGTTTCAGGGGAAGAAAAAGGCAAAAACTGTGACCAGTGAAGGAAAGCTAGACCTCTACTTTTTTCTAAGACATTCTATATAAAATTTGCAACCTACAAAATTCCTCATTTACACATCTGCAAAGGATGTTACAATAAATTCATTGATTCTAATTGTTGATTTTGTTCATGCACTATTTCTTGTAAGAAAATAGGAAAAAAATAAAATGTTTATTTTTATTCTGTAGCTCACTCGGAATACAAGAAAGAGCAAAGATTTTGGGGAAATATGCTGCCCTTGGTTATGTTCAACAGTAGGGTATTGCTTACATGGCATACTGTATCATTTCAGAATTCTATTATCATGATTTTCTCAGCCTGGTAACAATTCTAAACTTGGTAGTAACACTGGATGTAGTATGTAAAATATTAATGTTTCTCCTTAGACTATATAATACTTAAATCAAAAGGAAAAGATTTTCTAGCTCTCAGGAGAGCAGATAAGAGTATATAAGTAATTGGTTTTATTTCCAAGTTTTTCAGTATTGTTATGGCTTTCTTCAAAGAAGTACCTTAAATTCATTCATTGTTTTAATAGTGGAAATCATAGTAGTAATTGCTTTGTTCCTTGCATCTCAAGCAAAATGTAAGGATTAATATGCATGAAGGCACACAGAGAGAAAAGTAGTAATTCAAAGATATTGATGTGACTAAAGTATCTTAGTCCCGAAAGTGATGCCTTTCAAAATCACACCTCCTGGTATTCAGACCCTACCACATTGAAAATGAGATACTCCTGTATCCATAATATGAAAGTGGAAGTGACACAGTGTGACTTGCAAAGTCATAAGAAGCTTTGAAGCTTCTCCTTTGGTCTCTTGGAAGGATTTCACAGCAGAAAGCCAGGGCCATTCTCCAGAGTTTACTCCACTTACTCCACTACCTCCCTGACAGGTTCCCACGTCAGTCATGAGGTGAGGCTGGATGGAAAGAGAGATGCCAGCACTTGATTCCCCAACCGTTGTGGAACAGACACAAGCCGCTCTTGCTGGTTCTCAGTCCAAATTCATGACTCCCCAAATTGTGAGTATAATAAAGTTGTCGTTGCTTCATGCCACTAGGATTTAAGGTGTTAAAACAAAACAAAACAAAAGAAACAGGACAACCAAAAAGACAAAAGAAATAGGTATTAATAATAAGTTTTAATCAAGATATTATTTTAGTGTCAGTGATTTTTCTCCAGTAGAGTATTCACTAATTATGTCCTTCTAGTCATTTATAAAGGAAGCTGATTTCTCAAAAGTATGACACATATGTTAGATCTGTTGACTCACCTAAACAGGAAATGAGGCTGCTAGGACACCTGAGGTATAACTGATGGCCTGCCAGATCCAATCAAGGCCTGTTCTTCTCTGCATAACAGGACTAGTGACCCCTGAAACTCAGCTTGTTGCAACAGGATTCAGTTATGTGTTCAACATGTCCCATTACTCTAGGAAATAAAGCAATTAATTAAGAAGAAATAAGATGATTTGGTGAACAACATATAGATATGTATGAACACACACACAAGCATCCTAAACATCTCTACTCTGAATATTTCTAATTCCTCCACATTTTAATATTAAAATATAGTGGTAATATTAATAGCTAGTCTATACCACCCATATAATGGGAAATATAGTACTCTATCTTTCTCTACCAACAGAAAAAAAAGAAGGAAAGAAAAGGAAGGAAGGAATAAAAAGTGAAGAAAATAAATAAGAAAACTTGATTAGAACTTTTATTGACCTCCTTATTTTCTCTGTAACAAATTATGTTGGAAGTATTTTAAATGTCAGAGTAATCCCTGTGTGTGTAAATAGCCATTTCCCTATGCATGTGTTCATTTAGTATCAATAAGTTATAACATCCTAGCACTTCATTAAAATTAATTATTTCACATATCTTCTAGGCTTTTCCAACGTGTAATAGTAGATGAATAAAAATCAATGATTAACAGGATATTTCACATTCTAACTATATTTAAGCATTAATAAATACATAGTAACTATATTTAAGCTTTAATAAATACATATTTAATGCTTAAATATAAATAGAATGTGAAATATCCTTTTAAGCATTAGTGTAACTATTACTTATTAACAACCTGGCATTTGCCATGCACTATTCTAGGAACTGAGGATACAGCCGTTGACAATACAATGTTCTTGTCCTAATGGACTTTAGAGCCTGACTTATGAGTCAGATATTACTCATATTCCATGACAAAAAGGCTACAAGGTTAAGAAAAAAAGAAAAGGAAAACAAAATACAAGGAGCTTTGTAATTTGCAGGTCAGGGAAGGATTCCTGTAAAAATGACTTTCTGTCTAAATTCTAAAGGGTGAGTAAGATATCCTAGACCAAAGCACGGGGGGAAATGACTAGCGTTCTAGGCCAGGAAAGTGCATGTGAAAAGCCACTATGCAGAGGAGAGCACAGAACACTTAAGACATTGAAGGAGGCCCAGGCTGACACGGGGAGGACACAGCAGTACGAGACAGGTCTGTAGAAATGATCGGGGCCAGATCTTGCAGGGCCTGGTGGAACCTATTAAGGATTCACTTTTGTTCTGTAAGAAATGTGAGGCATTATAGCATTTTAGGCAGATAAATAACATGACAAAATTTGGAATTCAAAATGCAGTGTTATTGGCCATGTTGTGGAAAATTGATTGTAAATAAGTATATAATTTGGGAGATTACTGCAATAGCTCATGTGATAAGTGGTGTTAGCTTCTAATATGTGTTCATGGAAGACATGGAAATAAATTGATTAAGATACAGTTGAGCACAGTCTTTTTCTTAAAGTTTTCTCTTCCTTTGAGTTTTATGTCATTCTCCTGAGTTTACTCCACTTTCTTGGCCAAACTTTGACAGTCTGTCTTCTGGCTCAGTCTCTTTTACTTAGCCTTTGAATATCAAAATACGCAAGGTCTTTTCTTCTCATTCTATACTCTCCTCCAAAGAGCGTTCATCTGTCCTGTAGCTATAGTCACTACCAATACAATGGCTTCCAAATACTTATGCCCTGCTCTGACCACTTCTCTGAGTTTGGGACTTATATATTCAATGACTGACTTTGTATCTCTAGTTGGGTGATGCAATGTCATCCAACTACAAGATGGATGGTGTACCAAAATATTCTCACATCAAACCTAGTCTTCCCCCAGAGTTCTTTATTCTAACCAACAGATACTTTTATGTTTACAGTTACTCAAACACAAACCCTTTTATGCCTTTCTATTCTATTTTTCATATACAATTCAGCACAAAAAGCAGATAATTCTACCTCAGATTAATATTACAGTTGAGAAAACTGTGATTCACGGATGTTAAGCAACTTGACCAAAACTGTACAGCTAAACTGCATCAGAATCTTGTCTGTTTGATGCTTGAATCAGCATACTTTCCGCTACACTATCTGAGATGCTCAGGAGTTTCCCAATTATCTTTCGTATCCCATCAGCAGATGCCCACCCTATGCCAGATGATCTCCTAATATATCACTTTGCCTGTTCTATAAACTCTTTTTATCATTCATCCTGAAAATCGAAAAAGTCTTTGGATTTGCTCATTACATCAGCTCCCATCCAAGGCTGGGATAAGTTTGAAAGTAGCCATGAGCATTGCTCTGATTCATTCTGTGCATAATAACTCTGAAATACATTGTCAGTGGTCATCTTTGAACCCCTTCCCTTGATTTATTGTGGACTACAACATCATGTCTAAGTTGCTATTCACATTATTAATAAGACCGTCCTTGCTAAAAACATTCCCTAAAACCCTTTTCCCGATGGACTGCATTTTGCCTGAATATGTGGTTTCTTTACGGTTCTTGATGAGATTCCAAAGGTGAAAGTAGATTGTTTTCTTTGTTACAAAAACTTGGGTCCCGTGACGCCAGTCTCTATAGGGTTACACAGACAGACATGTATAGACAGACAGCAGGACTGGGGATGTCAAGGGTCATTTCTGAGGGGGAAAAAAAATATCCTCTCTGATTCATACAGTTGTTTGGCCAGACAAATTTCTATTCAAAACCCAAATAAATGAATTTGGAGAACTTGGAAGAAAGCCTTTGAATGCTGTACAGCTAATTTCCCAAGATAATAGCAGGCATTGTACCATGTTTGTTTGGTCTTTTTTAACACATACACAAACATACACGCACATACACACACAAAGAGTTTTTATTTTTAGGGTTTTTTTTTTATAGTAAAGCTGGTTAAACGAAAAGTGACTGCCTTGTTTTGCTGAAAGGGACAAAAGGATACGGGTTTTTAATTTTCTTTCATGAATTGAAAACTATTTCAAAATATGGAATACTTCAAAGTATAATAGAGAGGAAATGAACAGAGGGCTTAAACTGCTATCTCTCTTTGTTTTGACATATCCACAATAGAACATGGCATTCAGTATATTTTACAATGCTGAAACAGAAGAATACAGTAGTAATGGACAGTGCTTAACACAGTCTGTCTCATTTTTCAAGAAAGAAATGTACTGTAGAATGAGTTTAAAGAAATGAAATTTTGTAAAAAGGAAATGGAAGGGAAAAACTAGGCATAAACTCTGACCCTTTCAAGTTTCTGTAGCTGTAAGGCAGACAGAAGAAAAAGGAAAGAAAATAAGAAAAAATAAATAAGTCTATAGCAAATTGGTTGGCAAGCCACCTGTTTAAAGAGAGAAAATGTTTGAGCAAGAGCTATATTGGCAATTATCTGGATGGTGATTACTTGGAACAAGGTTTCAAAATGAACAAAAGAGGAAAGACTAAAGGCTAATAAATAAGGTTGGAAAACTAAAGAAAAGAAGGAGAATACATTTTAGGAACGTTGACTTCTAAGTGGCTCTTCTAAGCCTTTACTACATATAAGTTAAATCTCAGAACTCTCAGGTATTAGTTTTAAACCCCTGTGTTTTTGTGCTTTCATTAGAAATGAAAATCAGTTTTTCAACATTCAGCAATTCCATGAGCTCAATCTGCTCCTTTCTATGATTCCTCAGGGTTCTTTCCTCATGGATGGTTAAGCTACAAATGTTGGCTTGATGAAAATAAAATAGTGGGCTGGGAGATTGTTTATGGGCCTCTCACTCTCGAATGATCTCCCTATGACTGTCTGAACTTGGCTAATTAGAGACTGATCTGAATACATTTGAAAATAAAATTCCTACCCACAAAGTTTCAGGTCATGTGACACTCATGTCTCCAAATATCCAACTAACAAATATTTCTTTAGGGATATTAAAATTCTATTGGGAGATACCTAAGTTGTGGAAATAGGAGTTAATAGTTGTATAGAAAAAAGGCACAAGGGGCTAGGTATGGGATAAGGCAGGGGAAATCTAGAAACTGGAAAGGAACCAAAGGAAAAAAGTCTGCCTGGACCAATGCTGTCACCTAATGTGCCAGTCCATTAATGATACTTCTTTTCTGTATATCATCAAAGTGCTCTACATCTGTCTTCAGTTGAAGGATCCTAAAGTTGACACAGTACTATGCTGGAGTTTTTCATATATAAATATATATATATATATATATATATACACACACACACACACGTACATACATACACATACACACACACGTATGTATATGGTACAATATACATACCATATATATGGTTATACTTTTTCATGAACATTTGTCATTTTGTCACTCTAAAAAACATCTCTTCTAAAATACATCTGGATACTGAACTACACTTAAATAACAAAATTTATCCAATAGTAGAAAATTAAATTGCATTACTTACTCAGTGCCACATTATAACACAATACTTACTCTTACTACTTGTGGAAAACTTCTTTTGTTTTTCTATCAACTAATAAATTATCTGCTGCTTCCTTTTATTTGGCAATTGGTCATAATTGCAGTCATAGAAAAGAACAACTTCCTAAGAAACAAGAGCCACTTTAGTCATCATTTATAAATGAGGATTGGTGGTAAACACCTAATGATAAAATGGCATTTAATTTCAGCTGACATAATCCTAAACAGTGTCATCCTTCATAATGTAGAAAACATAAATATAAGTTCCCTAAAAGAAGTTGATTTTATTTTCTGTTACTCTAATTCCATTACAAATCTTCAGTTCCAACAATATTGTCTATTGGCTATTTTCTGTTTTGGGAAATTTTTGCCAAAAGAATAAAAATGATGGCATTGAATGGCTTGCTTATTCAACAACTCAAAATATCAAAAATAACCTGACTAATTCATATGGTTCCTGACTCTTTCATGTACTTCTTGGCCAATTTCTTCTTTCATCCGATATTCACTAATTAAACATATATTCTCACAGCAGCCGAGCCTTTATTCTGCCATAGCCTAAGTGCTCTTGAAAGCTGCCTCAAGAGCTCTGAGTGAAAAAAACAAAAAAAAACAAACAAAAAAAAACGCTATTTTAATTTTACTTGTAATTAGAATAGCTAACATGTCAGAGAAAATTGTGCCTTAACAAAACTACTCTATTTCAAGATTTAATTTTGACCTCAAAAATGTACAGTTGTCTGATTTTTCCTAGTACCTTAGGAAGGGTCCTCACTTTGTGCATCAGTAAACTAATTTCACAAGATACATGGTGACTTTCAGATTCCTGGTGAATCCAGAACTTAATACCACGGACAACACTGAAAACCAGTCTTGTAAGCTGAACTGCACTTGTCACTTCTTGTTGCTACTATTCACTGTTGAATTTATAGCTCCCATAACACATGAGAAGAATCAAGGCAATTCTGAGCCAGCGCTCTAATGTCACCACACAGATGACATCTCTTCTATCATATTCAAGCATCACACACATCACAAGATGAAGAAAAACTTAAAAATATTTATTTGCTTATTCTCCCTTGAATTTTTTCTCCTATTATTATTTTATTTGCATCACCAGTTGGGGAGAAGGCAATAATTATTAGAGATAAGTTGAAAGATGAGTGGTATATTTTTGTAAGTCAAACACTTCCAGATTCTGTCTTCAGTTTCATGGTGAATATTTTCTCCCATTTTGAAGATGGAGACGGACATTAAAATTTTATTTTGTGAGCATATATTTCCGCCTAGGTTTTACATTTTAAAAAACTTGAGCAGAAAAGTTAAACAAAATGAAATAAAATCATACATATGAGTAGTTTAGGGAAGTAATTGTGTGTAGAAGACAAAAAGAAAAAAAAGCAGGAACCAAAAATAAGAACATGGAAAGTATGTCTAAAAACACCTCAAAAAATACGGTTCCATTTATATCAATAAAATGTTTTCCATGCCACTCTTGTTCTGTTCTTTAGCCTTCACCCTTCCAGGTGCAGTCCTTTTGCTCAGCCTCAATTCTTCACGTTTCCTCCAATAATACATGACAGGCTGGGCGCAGAGGCTCACACCTGTAATCCCAGCACTTGGGGAGGCCGAGACAAGCAGATCACCTGAGGTCAGGAGTTTGAGAACAGCCTGGCCAACATAGTGAAACCTCATATCTATTAAAAATACAAAAATTAGCAGGTCATGGTGGTGGACTTCTATAATCCCAGCTACTCAGGAGGCTGAGGCAGGAGAATCGCTTGAACCCAGGAGACGGAGTTTGCAGTGAGCTGAGGTCACGCCACTGCACTCCAGCCAGGGCAACAAGAACGAAACTCCATCTCAAAAAAAAAAGTGACAGCAAAAGAGTCAGAACCTGTCTTTCCTAGATGTGCAAGTAGATTGTACTTGATAGCCACATTTTCTCTGTTACAAGTATTTAATGGTGCAGTGCTATGAGACATCGATATTTTTCACCAGACAGAACGCGAAGTTCCTGAAGCATCACACCTTTATTACAGTAAGCATGGGAAATACTGAATAGTTAAATGGGTTTGAATAGACATTCATACTCCAATTCATACTCAAAGACATCTGCAAAAGGTGGAAATTGAAGTGTACAGAAGTTTGAATTGGTTTGAGCTCCAGCAGAAATAGATCTTGAGACAGGATTCGACGCAAGTAGCTTTTTCAGGAGATTGTTCCAGGAAACACCTTAAAGAAGTAGGAAAGTGACAAAGAAAAGAGGAGAGAACCAGTATAGGATGTGTTTCCCTGAAACTCACTGCTGTGGACAACTGGAAGTTAATCTTGCTGGAAAACAGTGGGAGCTATTTTAGAACGTAGACCTCAGATTGATCCAATTAGAGAGCTAAGGGAGCTGGTGAATTTATGCACCAACTACTGTAATTGTTTGATTGCTGCTGCCAACGGAAATCATTCCTTGGCATTTCTGGCTCAGGCAAAAACTGAACCCACATCCAAAGAGGACCCTCAGGCACAGAGATGCATCAACTCGCAGCTGGAATTTAAGGCAGAGTGCAATGAAATGGTACAGTTATAAGGAACATGGGCAAGGCGACAATATCCTCTGCTAGGGAAACAGTGGAGCAATGACCCACCTTGTTTTTATTCTCAAGAGCTGGTTGTGTACATCTCTCCCCAAGTCTCCATTCAGTGACGCTACATGGTAGCTGGAAGTCAGCTGCCATGGAAGGATTTACAACATGGAAATCAGCAAACACAGCAAATCAATCTTTCTTTTTTCTTTATTTTGAGAGGTAGCTATTAAACATTTACCAGCACAACACTGCATAGAATAATATTTATTAAATACTACAGGAGATAAAAAATATGCTAGATTTTTTTAGTAGGTTATCTCATTAATACTACACTGCAGGGGAAAAAATGTTATAAAAACATGAGTTATAAGTTTTCCAACTTGTTTGGTATTTTCTTTGCAAGCCATCTCTGAACCTGTATCATTAAGTAAGTAATGCCTAAAACAACCACAAAATGAGGAACTGGATAATCTTGCTCTGTATGAAACACTCTGCTAAATGCAGGGTATGAGGGCAGTGGAAGAGGAGTGAGAAGTGGTAAAGAATAAAGGAGGAAAAACAATGAGGTGAGTCAGATAACCTGCCCTCCAGGAACCTATAAGCCAGATGAGGAGAAAATTTTAAAAAATAATACTTTACATTTCTAAATTATTTCTGGACTCTTTCAGAAGTTCATAACTAATCACCATGGAGCTATTTAATGTCAAAATGGATGACCTAAATAGACAATATAGTACTGAAATGTCAGTGAAAAAATAATTTGCTCAGTCTGCATTCTTTCTTTATTTCACCAGGATAATGACTTCAAAATGTGTCTCTCACTTTAAAAGATTAAAAATGGCCAGAATTCACCATTGAATATTTTCCTCAGCTTTAGCTAGGTTTGTGTTTTAGTTTCCCAACAGATATTCTTACTATAATTATCATTCTATCTGCACACCAGTCATGTGTTCAACCAACGAAAGCAACTACCTTGTGTGTTACATTTCATGTCTCGGCATATTAACTTTCTGCACAAAATAAACCCCTCTATACCAGATGTTCTTTTTTAGTGTGAAACAAATCTTTACAATCATTATACCGACAACTTTAACGCTCAATTTCAATTAGACAAAAACTAATGTAATATTAAATTCTAAAATAATCAGTGAATGAAAATCATTGATAGAATCTGAGCAGTTTCTAGAGTAGCTTCAATTAATGTAAATAATTTTAAAACTTGTAGGCCATTTTCAAAATTTTGTCTGAATTATCTCCCCACAGGTTATTTCAGTGCACTGTGTGCTACCTTCAAAAGTGTTCAAATTGTAAGATCGTATTGCATTTAATACATAATTTTTTAAAAAATGAAAATTCTAAAGTTACTTTCAAAGTGATTCCTGTGACAAACATTCAAAGACAAAACCCACAAAAGTGTAGCTTTGAATTTTAGGTTTGGCAGAAACTGACATGGCAGTCCCTACAAAATTTCTGAAGGCAGAAGGACAGGGAGTAGCGGCAACAGCAGCATTAAGAGGGACTGGTGACAGAAACACAGCTTAGCCAGTGTTCCCAAAGGCACGCCAACGAGGTAAAATGCCGTGGCTGATTCTTGAGCAGGGACAAGACGCTGTCCTTGCCTTAGGAGAAATTCTCAGCGTAGGATAGTGATAGCTTCATATTTTACTCATATTATCCTCAAGACTTAACTCATCCAAGAAAAACCTATAAGGATCTCAGTTATTCATTTTACATTGCCCCAGGAGATATCAAACACTGGACAAAAAATACCCGCTTGTTGATTAAAAAAAAAAAAACTCCCACTCTCAATCAGCTAAATAGCTTCTTACTTTGCATAAGATATTATTAAATACATTCGGTTTCCCACAATTTGTTGCATGTAAACTGTCTGAAGAAGACATTTCACAACTTTTGCTGAGGTGAATTCAATCTCAAGCACTGTGCTCACTGCTGAAGAGGGCCAAAAAACTGAGTAAGAATCAATTTAAGATTACAAACTAATTTGATTTGTGTTTTATGAAGAAAAGGAGGAGTCCGTAAGAACTACTAAGAACATCAATAGGGCTTCAGAGTTTAATGAAAACTGAAGATACAGTGATAATGTCTATCAAAACAAATCATTTTTGAAAGTTTAGACTGCAACAGATTAACGTTCTTTAGGTTGTGTCTTGTTGAGCCATCATCAGCTTACTTCTGGAATGCTTACAATATTTTTCTTCATTTCAAATTTTATTTCTTAGTGGTTTACAATGTAATTATGAGACAGCACATAAATTTTGGTATTTTTCCATATAGTGTCATACAACTTGACCAGTCTGCTAATTAAAATACAAATTCTCAGTTAACAGTAAGTTTTATTTCTGTTGCTTCAATTTAAACAGAAAGATTCTTCCAGATGAGTTTAGTAGCAGAAGAGTGCTAAAACCTCCTTGACAATATGGGGAACTAATTAAAATCCGATTTGTATTCAGATTTTCTTCATGCTTACTGGCTATCTTTTTATATTTCACTCTGTAGTAAAATTCAAATTCATTTATTATTACCAGTTCTCTTCTAACCTTTCTGATTGATTGCTTATTTTTGGTCAGCTTTACCAATCTCTTCTTTTTCACTTACTTATGATTGTTATATAATGGTTCAAATATCACCTTAAAGGAGAGAAAAAAACCAAAGGCACAGGAGAAAGGAAGAGAGAGATTAAGAAGGGAGGAAGAGAAAAACAATCCACATAAGAATGAGAGAATTTTTTTAATGATAAGTAGATGTATATGGATATGAAGAAAAGGGTGAAAGAGGACCCAAGTAACCAGAGTCAGAAACATCAAGACAGCGGAGCCTTCCTAGGAAATAGCCCCTTCCTGGATAATTAGGATTTTATTGTTGATGATATTTTACATTTTGAGACACTTTTACAATGTGAGCATGGAAATTAGATAATAAAGCCCTGTCTTACTATTCTCTCATCCTCTCCAGTCCTGAGCTTTTTATTTGGGAAGTTCACCTTCACAGAGTGTTTGACCTTCACCTGTTGGTATAATATCTCTGACCCTGCCCCTTACCTAAGCATCAGTCTAAATTTCCATAACCAAAACAAAATTATTTAGTTAATATTCTACAGTATCATTCCAAAGCCCCCTTTTCCCACATTTAGCAAATCAGCATAGGCTTCCAGAATCACAGATGTAACAAATCACATGCAATGTGCACAAAATATAGTGTTCAAATTAAATAATA
Source organism: Colobus angolensis palliatus (assembly GCF_000951035.1). NCBI lineage: Eukaryota > Metazoa > Chordata > Mammalia > Primates > Cercopithecidae > Colobus > Colobus angolensis. The sequence continues at coordinate 8,242,438 of NW_012121043.1, read as the reverse complement.
TGAAATTCATTTGTATAGATTAAATATATCTTTATTTATTGAAACAATTTTCATTTTTTTCTAGGATTTTTTTTGCGCAAGTATTTGTGGTGGCCATGAACATAGACCACCTCAAATCTGCTACAGGGAACATAATTGCCAGCCTCAGTTGGGGTGTTATGAATCTATTGCAACTGTACTGAGACCATGCTTTTCACAGCTGCTATCAGCAAATTACTGGGGCGCTAAACAGACCCATTCCTGTGAGAGGTAGGACTCTTGTGTCAGGTGACTTTAACTGAAGGATTTCCCTTGGGCCTGGTCAAAAATGTTTTAGACAAGTACCACAGTCTGAGACTCTTTCTACACAACCCTTTCCTCTTTCCTTCAAAGAAGTCAGACCTACATTGTTACCAGCCTGATGGCTTCACCCACCTCCCACCATTCACTACATCCTCTAACTATGTTCTTATTTTGTTTTATAGGCATCCTCCCCAGATAAATCCCTAGATGTATTATGTCATCTTAGCATCTGCTTCTTGGAGAACCCAAATTAACACTAATGCTACTGAGCGTGGTCTGAGGAAACAGACAAATTTTACTTATTACCTACATTTTAGTGGGTTTAGAACTAGTTCATTCACTGAACAGTGGGCAAAGAGGATAGATGGGGCACAGCTAGTCTCTGGCACAAGGCAACAGCTAAAGTTTCGTTTGTGGTTTCCTGGGAAAATATCCTGGTGGAAGCGAATGTCAGTGCAGATGCAATGGTCCTGGCTTTTGGAATATGTGGGAAAATCATCCATACAATGACAGTGGAACTGACTGATTATTGCTAATTTGTATTAGTCACCTGCAGAGAGAGAATGAAAAACTGAGCACCACCAACAAGCAGTAAATAGCTAAACATGCCATAGGTAAGCTGGAGACTAAAGACCTAAATGAGTCGCAGAGGTCTACAGATGTCTGCGTCTCAACGAGAGCAGATCTGTTTCTCTGAGATCAGGACCTCCTTGGTTATGAACATGTGGGATTCTGAGACACCAGATTACAACATCTGGATGAGTGTCCCTGAAGGTATTGGCTGAGCAGATGTCTCCCAGATCCTCAGAACTGACAGGTTGCTGACCCTTTCATAATAAGAGCGAGCATTTTCTCTACTCTGGAAAGACATTTCAGAGGCATCTCCCCAACAAGGCAACATGTTTTCTACTCAATAATCTCCCCCAGGTCATTCTTGAGGCCATTATAAATACTATGGTGAGAGAAGAACAAGCATCATTAATAAGTTCAGTGTGGAAAAAAGAAAAAGTTCATTGTGCTCCTTTCTGTGAACCAGGATGGTGGAAGAAGAAGTCATAGAATTGGCATCATTGTCATCCATGAAGTGACAGAGCTGGGGCACAGGGCTAACCACAGGGAGCCAGGATACCCTAATTACTACAATGACTGGCTAGGTAAGAGGAGCATCCAAGGATGCTTGACCTTCAGGAAGTTTTGGAGATGGCTAATAGATCGCAGTGGCATTCCTACAAGTAAACTAGATAGGCAGCCAACAAGGGTACTGATTAAAATCTAGTACAAAGAAAAAAGGCAAGGATGGTAGAGAAGGAATCTGAGAGCAGTAGGCTTGATATAAAGTCATGATCTACTGTGAATTTCCCAGGTCTGAGCCAATTTTAATATCTGGAATCTATTGTCTAAAGATGGTCCCTTCTTGCAAGAAGAACGCTGCAATACTGTGGCAGTTATATAATGTGATATGATGATTCCCCTAGTCCTTCTCCAAAGGCACCCAATATCATTTACCTGGTTTGACTGCACTTTGGAAAGAAAAATACCCAGACATTTTGAGTAGTGTTGGAAACAGGTTATTGACATTGGTACCTAAGAATCCAAAGCATTATTATGCTGCCTTTTAGAGTCGGGGCTAATGGGCACCAAATAATAAATGCAGCTATAGTTAAGGCTGAATTAGAATGAGACCCTTGAGTGTGCAGAGCAATTGTGAATTTACCCAGTTTCCAAGTACATTTACCCAGTCCCCAAGTGTGTTAAGTGGAATTGCTACACTTAGCTGTTGAAGTAACTCCCACCAATATATTATTGACCCGTAGGATAAGAACTTACTCAGTAGGTAAGACCAAGTGGAAACATCTGAAACTGCTTTCTACTTGCCAAGATATTAAATCAAAACCATTATTCTACCTCAAGGGAGATCAAGGAGATTGGTACCACCATTACAGTCACATTTGGATGTACAGCTGGTGGTTTAATGGTTTCTATTATATCTCCATTTAATTCTGCCACATGAATCCATGCAGAATCTATGTGAATACTGATAGATGACTGAAGACACTGGGCTTAACTAATTATTTGTCCTTATATCAGTTACTGTACCAGACATGATATAGTTATCAATACAGAGTAATAAAACCTGAGGTTTATGGCTTGCAATCATTGATTTGGTGAATTCATTCTTTTTTATTCTGATTTTATTCTGATTAGGAGAGAAGAGTTGAAGTAGTTTATATTCACATGGAACAGACATAGTATTAATTTACAGTGTTGTCATAGATCTTAATATAGTTAATATACTCTACCACTCTGTTGTAATACAGCCCAGAGAAATCTTCAATAGCACGACATGCCACAGAATACTGCACTTATCTAAGACAGTATCAATGATACTGTCTTGATCCAATCAGATGAACAAGAGGTGGCTAGTAAACTGGGCTTTGATAAAACACATGTGGTCCAGTGGAAAGGAGATAAAGCTTATAAACATTCAAAAACTGTGGCTTCTAGTAAAGACTTATAGGTCTAGTCATCAAAGAGTGGCAGTATATTAGCTCCAAAGTAAAAAACAAGTTGCTGTGACTCATTATCTATCACAAGGAATGAAATGCAGTGCAAGTAGGCCTCCTTGAGTTCTGGACACAAAATAGTCCACACCTGGGAATACTGCTTTAGACTTTATACCCAGTGACACATATGATACCAATTTTGAATAGAACCTGGAACAAAAAAGAATTCTACAAAAGGTGTAGATTTCATTACAAACAGTCCTACCATGTGGGCCATACAAGTCAGCAGTCACTGTGGTATTCATGGGAAAAGATGCAACGTGAGGTTTTGGGCAAGCTCCAGTGAGAGAACCATTCGGAAGTGAGGTCATGCCGTTTATCATAGAGACTTATGTGCTATTTGAGAAATAGTTGTTGGCATGTTACTAAGCTTTGGTATAGACAAACTGCTTAACTATGACCATTAGGTAACCATGCACCTGGAACTGCCCACTGTGAGCTGGGTTCTACTGGATGCACCGATTCATAAAGTAGGACAAAACCAACAGCAGTCCTGAATAAAAACTAAATGTTAGGGATTGATCCTGAGCAGGACCAGATACAAATAAGCAGGTGACCTACATGCCCATGTCACCACAGTACCACCAGCATCATTCCCCAGCTTGCTTCAATGACCCGATAATATAAGAGGCTACATAAAACCATCTTAAGGAAGAATGAAAATCTGAGCTTGGATTTCAGATGTGTCAACTTGGCAATTGCAGGCTAGCCAAAACCAGATACTCTCTGGATTACAATTCAAGTCTAAATCAGAAAGCTAACGGAGAGAGGAAATATTCTTTACAAGCAGAGCAGTGAGTCGTGCACCTGGACACCCACATTGTGTGGAAAGAGAAGTGGCTCAGGTGAGAACATATGGAGATTCTTGGGCAATGGCCAATTGTGTCACCTTCCAATCAGATGTCTGAAAGGGAAAAGGCTAGAGACAAGGAAGTCAGGGGTAAAGTGTGTGGACAGACAAGTGGAAAGGCATGAAAAGGGTGAAGATGTTTGTATCACAGGTCAATATCCACTAAAAATTACTCACCAAAAAAGAGGCACCAAACAAGCAAGTAGACAAAATTATGGGCAAGTTGATATTGTCTGGTCGTCCACATCAGTTCCTTCATGACAGATATGATTACACTTGACAGGGTACACATAGTTCTGTTACTGTGGACTCCCTCCAGTCAGAGCCACTGTAGTTACTACTAAATCTGAGTGTCCCATCTGCTAACCACAGAGACCAATGCCTTGCCCCCAGTATGGTACTACTTAAATTTCATCAAAATTAAAAGTTGTTTCTTTCTGAAAGGTACTCTTAAGAAAATGAAGAGGATATCCACAGACTAGGAGAAAATATTCTCTGTATATCTGACAATGGGCTTGGATCTAGAATAATATTTAAAAATTATTTTGAGGCTAAATATGCATTTCTTTTTATAAAATAACATTATAATCTGTACTTTTATACTATACTTGAAGAATATCTGCTGTTATTGTGATTATTTTACAATTATTTAAAACAACTTCAATTACTGCATAATATTAAATCAGAAGAACATAAGTTTACCACTTTTCTACTGCACATTGAGTTTGCTCCCATTTTAATTTATATTTACTTGTGCAATGTGTTCATAAAAATGTCTTTGCCTCACCAGATTGCAAACTTTGTGTTACTTTTGGTCATTGTTATATTCATTTTTTTTCCATACTGGGGTACAGGTGGTATTTGGTTACATGAATAAGTTCCTTAGTGGTGATTTGTGAGATTTTGGTGCACCCACAACCAAGCAATAAACACTGCACCATATTTGTAGTCTTATCTCTTGCCCCACTCTCAAGTCCCCAAGGTCCATTGTGCCATTCTTATGCCTTTGCATCCTCATAGGTTAGCTCCCGCATATCAGTGAGAACATAACGATGTTTGGTTTTCCATTCTTGAGTTACTTCACTTAAAATAATAGTCTCCAATCTCATTCAGGTCACTGCAAATGTTGTTAATGCATTCTTTTTTATGGCTACATAGCATCAGTTTCTTTGTCCACTCAATGATTGATGGCCATTTGGGTTGGTTCCACAATTTTGCAATTGTGAACTGCGCTGCTATAAACATGTGCATGCAAGTATCTTTTCTGAATAATGACTTCTTTCCCTCTCAGTAGATACCCAGTAGTGGGATTGCTGGATCAAATTGTAGTTCTACTTTTAGTTCTTTAGGGAATCTCCACACCATTTTCCATTGTGGTTGTACTGGCTTACATTCCCACCAGTAGTGTAGAAATATTCCCTGTTCACTGTATCCTTGTCAACGTCTACTGTTTTTGAATTTTTTTATTATGTTCATTCCTGCAGGAGTAAGGTTGCATTGCATTGTTGTTTTAATTTGCATTTCCTTGATCATAGTGGTGTTGAGCATTTTTTCATGTTTGTTGGCCATTTGTAGATCTTCTTTTGAGAATTATCTATTCATGTCCTTAGCCCACTTCTTGATGGGATTGTTTTTTTTTTTCTTCCTGATTTGTTCAAGTTTGTTGTAGATTCTGGATAATAGTCCCTTGTCAGATGTATAGATTGTGAAGATTTTCTATCACTCTGGTTGTCTGTTTACTCTGCTAACTGCTATTTTGTCATGCAAAAGCTCTTTAGCTTAATTAGGTCCCAGCTATTTATGTTTGTTTTTATTGAATCTGCTTTTGGGTTCATGGTCATGAAATCCTTGCTTAAGCCAATGTCTAGAAGGGATTTTCCAAAGTGATCTTCTAGAATTTTTATAGTTTCTGGTCCTAGGTTTAAGTCCTTAATCCATCTTGCATTAATTTTTGTATAAGGTGAGAGATGAGGGTCCAGTTTCATTCTCCTACATGTGGCTAACCAATTATCCCAGCATTGATTATTGAAAAGGGTGTCCTTTCCCCACTTTATGTTTTTGTTTACTTTGTCAAAGATCAGTTGGCTGTATTTGGGTTTATTTCTGGGTTCTCTACTCTGTTCCATTTGTCTATGTGCATATTTTTATACTAGTACCGTGCTGTTTTGGTGACTGTAGCCTTATAGTATAGTTTGAAATCAGGTAGTGTGATGCTTTGTTCTTTTTGCTTAGTCTTGCTTTGGCTATGTGGGCTGTTTTTTTTGGTTCCAAATGAATTTTAGAATTGTTTCTTTGACTTCTGTGAAAAATAATGGTAGTATTTTGATGGGGATTGCATTAAATTTGAAGATTGCTATTGTCAGCATGGTCATTTTCACAATATTGATTCTACCCATCCATGATTATGAGGTGTGTTTCCATTTGTGTCGTCCATAATTTCTTTCAGCAGTGTTTTCTAGTTTTCCTTGTAGAGGTCTTTCAACTGTTTGGTTAGCTATGTTTCTAAGTATTTTTTTCAGCTGTTGTAAAAGGGGTTAAGTTCTTAATTTTATTCTCTGCTTGGCCACTGTTGGTATAGAGAAGAGCTCCTGATTTATATACATTAATCTTGTATCTGGAAACTTTGCTGAATTATTTTATCAGTTCTAGGAGTTTTCTAGAGGAGTCCTTAGGGTTTTAAAAAAATTAAATCCACCAATAAGAAGGTAACCCAACAGAAAATGGAGAAATATGTGAACTAACACTTAAGAAATTTAAGAATGGACAATAAATACATGGAAATGAAAAAAGCAAATCAATGACTGGGGACAGGAACAGAAGGAGGCATAAAAATGCAAAAGGGCTTGAGAAAACTTTCAGGGCTAATGGACATGTTTGTGTCATGGTTGTGGCAGTGGTTTCATGAAGTTTACCTCTATCAAAACTCATAAAATTGTTATTTTTAAATAGGATGCAGTTTTTTGTAGATACTAATTGTACAGAAATTATACCTTCTTAGAACTGACAAAAAAGTATTACTCTGCAATTTGAAAAGGAAATTCTACATTTTATATACTATATAATGTAATAGGATAGATAAAAGGGATAAATACAAGTTATTATTCATTATTCTAGTTTTTATATTTATTTCTTTATATTAAATCAAATTTAATTCCTTCCACTTATATAATTGAACAAATCAGATAATATTGAAAACTGTTACCTCTTATATTTGGTTTCTCAAAGGAAGAAATACTTGAAAAAGAAACTCTAGAATGCTTGTGCAAAATACAAATCTCTGGACTTTATCCCATGACACAAAATTAAAATTTAGTGAGTATGTGTGGAACATCGACAGTGTTTACAAAGAGATGTAGTTCTACCTTCTATATCAATTCATGTGCTTGACAGTGGTGAGAGATGCAATCCCTGCCTTCCACCTCCAAATTATAGACAACCACAATATCAGCATAGTCCTCACACTGCAAAAGTTCCACTCCAATTTTAGGGTTCTCGAAGTACAGAAAATTCACTACTTTATCCA
>NW_012121043.1:8161198-8233859 GCF_000951035.1 Colobus angolensis palliatus | reverse complement strand
AATTAGGCTACATGGTTACTAAGGGTTTCCCTAATTATAAGAAATTATAAGAAAAGAGTGGAAATTAATACTCAGATCTCATAGTGTGTGTGTGTGTGTGTGTGTGTGTGTGCATATATATGTAATGATATTAATATTGTTCAATAATAATATATATGTATATATACACATATACACACTATGAGATTAAGATTAAGATTAAGTATTTATATATATAACACACACACATGAGATTTGAGTATTAATTTCCACTTTTCTTACAATATACGTGTGTGTATATATACACACACATATATACACACATATGTATACACACATATATACACACACATATATACATTTAATTTCAAATTTTATTTTAGATAGAGTTGGTACATGTGCAGATTTGTTACATGGGAATATTGCATGACGCTGAGGTTTGGGGTACAGATCTCGTCACTCATAGTGAGCATAGTACCTGATAGGTTTTTAACATACCCTTCTCTACCCTCTAGTACAGAGGTTCCCAACTGCCCGGGAGGTGAGCAGTGGAGCAGCAGTAGGTGGGCCGTGGGGCAGAAGTAGCAGTGGAGACTGAGCATTACTGCCAGAGCTCCGCCTCCTGTCAGATCAGCAGCAGCGGCACTAGATTCTCATAGGAAGGAGAAGCCTATTGTGAACCGCACATGTGAGGGATCCGGGTTGCATCCCCCTGAAGAGACTCTAACAAATCTCTGATGATCTGAGGCAGAGCAGTTCAGTAGTCCACAGTGTCTATTGTTCCTATATTTATGTCCATGTGTGCTCAATGTTTAGCTCCCACTTACAAGTGAGTATATGTGGTATTTGGTTTTCTGTTCCTACATTTATTCGCTTAGGATTATCATGGTATTATTAATTTTATTTTGTTGCATAAGCTTCTACTAACAGTTTTGTTGTACATTTTTTTCATTTCATGGTAAAGATTCAGTTATTAAACTTTTTCTATGTGTTATTTTTATAATGTCCCAATTTTAAAAATCGTATCAGATTCTACGAAAAAAATGATATCCAAAAAAGATAGATCCTGACTGGTCATGGCTTTTGATATTCTCGTTCCAAGTGGGAAGAGAGGGCAGTTTCCATCTTAACAGAATCTTGAGGCTACACACACTGTAAGATGCAGGCTACTTGCACTGAAACTGTGCTTATGAAGGAAATAAAATATCTTTTTTGAATTACTGGTATCTTGTAGTGGCCCTTATCACTTTTTGCCTTTTACTATAAATATCCGCACAAGCACTTTATCCGTTCACATAGACACAGATACCATCCTATTTATATAAGAATGTATGACACGTAGCAAGCATATGATACACATATATGTAGAATGGACTAATTGAATGAATGAGTAATGTGTGGTATGGTTTTTATTTTATTCCTTACAGCAACTGAGGGGAACAGAAAGTATATTTGACTTGGAGTCCAAAAACCTGGGTTTCTGGCTTATGTTTATTAGCCATTTGACCAAGAGTGTGCCATAGAATCTATTTAGGTCTATCACAAATGAAATGTGTATTTGAGTGATGTAGAGGATATTTAAGAATTCTACTGTTTTAGGTTGGATCCAGTCTCTGCAAAATTCATGTTTTGGATTCCTAACTCTCATTGCCTCAGAATGTAACATTATTTGGAGATGGGGTCTTTGCAGAGGTAATCAAGCTAAAACAAGAACATTAGGGTAGGCCATAATTCAAGATAATGGATATCTTTACAAAAGGGGAAATTTGAACAAAGAGACACCTGCAGAGGGAAGATGAAATGAAGAGACATAGGGAGAAGACAGTCATTTATAAGCCAAGAAGAGAGGCTTGGAACACATCCTTCCCTCACCAGCCCTCAGAAAGAACCAAGCCTGCTGACAGCTTGGTTTTGGACTTCAAATTCTAAAACTGTGAGAAAATAAATTTCTAGTGGAGTCAAACTAGTCTGTGGCCTTTAGTTATGGAAGCTGAAAGCAGTCTTGGTAAAGAGAGATCTTTATAAATTTTATCTGAGCCATATAGTTCTCAGGAAATTGTTCTACCAATTTCTAAAGCAGAGGTCAGCATACTATTTTTGTTGTAAATGGCCAGAATTTAGGCTTTATAGGTAACTAAGTTTCTTTCGCATATTCTATTTTAATCCTTTTAAAATTTAAAAATTATTCTTACCTTGCTGGTTGTAAAAAAAAAAAAAAAAGAAAGAAAGAAAGAATTGTGACCTGGGTTGACCCACAGGCTTTAGTCTGTCAACCCCCAGGACAAAGAGAGAGTCTTTTGTCACAAGTAAGGTTTTTAGGATCTTGTTGACAAATTCTAAAATGCTATGCAAATGCCCATTACAAAATGCATGAGTCCATTTCAATTAAATTTTTTTTTAGTAAAATGTCATTTTTAATCAACCCCCTTCTTTTCACTCCCAAAAGCTGGTGGTAGGGCCTGAAGCTATTTTCTCTAACTTTTATCAACTATGAAACTTAATTTTTAAAACAAATACTTCAATATTAGGTTCTAATTTCAACTGATATCACTGACTAACAGGAAATTTTGTCTATACCTGTTTAGAGAAAAATTTAAGTTTGGCAGTTGATCCTAGTTACCCCAAAATGCAATGATTTGATCAATTGAATACCAACATGGCACTCAGCATTGCCCTCAATGAAGAATTATGTACATTGATTTCGCAGTAATGTCAAAATGTATTTTGGCTAAGAAATTGTGATTAATATAGCCTGTAAATGATTTCACAGACCAAAGCACCAAAGCCACTTCAAAAATATATAGTCCAATAAGCACAGGCTAGGCAGTTTGCTTGCTAATCACAAAATCAAATTTGTTCCTAAATGCTGGAATGTGTGTGCTGAAGTTATAATTGCAGCTCTAGTGTTCAGCACTGTTTCTTAGGAAATCAGTTATTAGGTTTGTGGAGTGATAAACAGCTCCTTGTTCTAATAAAGTGACTAAACTTTATTGTTTATAGATCTATCTCTAGGCATTAAGAAAACATAAACAAAAAAAAAACACCACTGTCCTGCTGAATGCAAAACCTTTTCACATTTAATTCTAACAAAACTTTGATTGTGAAGATGGAAATAGAGATTTATTGTTGGCAGATGAGTAAACTAGCACACAATTTTTAAAACCAGCAGATACTTCCTCCTTTGTCTGTGAACATCTTGTCTTATTTCCTTCCAATTACGTTTTTTTTCTTCCATGAACAGCAAATATGTCATTTCTATCATTCTCCTGCTGGTGGCCTTCTGGAAGATGATTGAATTACCCAATCTTTGGAAGAAACAAGCTGTTTTATGTCTCGAGTGCCATGGATTTTGTAGATTCTCTTGCTCTGGGGTCTTTCTCAGGTTATTACAGATTTTAAGCTGCTTTCACTGAGTAATGTTCTCCTGAAGGAAATGAAGGAATGAAAACTCTGGCTGCATGCAGGTCTCCCAGGCACACAATCAGAGTGATGAGCTTTTCCTCCCTCTTACTGAGAGATGGAAATTATAAGAAATAAATTTAGGCTTTTCAAACTAGTTCAGAGACTATCTGCGTCAAATGTACCTGCACTATTTGTTAAACTATAGATTTCTGATTCTGACCTCAGACTCGCTGAACCAGGATCTCTAATAGCAAATCCTGTGTATCTGTTTTCTACTGCTGGGTAACAAATTACACAACTTAGTGACTTAAAACAAAACAATAGTTTTCTATAGTTTCTCTCGTTCATGAGTGGAGGACACTGCTCAGGATCTCACAAGGCTGAAATAAAGGCGTGAGCCAGACTATTTTCCTCTCTGAAGCTCATGGTCTTCTCCCAGGCTCACATGGTTGTCGGCAGAATTCAGATTCCTGCAGTTCTGCTTGTAAGAGTGAGGATTCCAGCTATTATTGGCTGTTGACTGAGGCTACCCTCAGTTCCCAGAGTCAATTCTTTGCCACAAAAGAGAACTGACACAATATGACTTTGCTTCTAACAGTCCAGTAGGAGAATCTCTCTCACTAATTTGCTAAGATGGGGTCTAAATTATAAATATTTAATTTTGAGCCATAATTCTAAAAATGGCTTCAAAGATTTTATACTCTAATCCCTAGTGCCTATAAACATGTTAAGATGTCACTTCCATAACTGTTATTTTGTATGACACATTTGATCTTAAGATAAGGAGATTACTTATATAGACCTAATCTAAATTATATAGAGCCCACTAAAAACAAACTTTTTAATGGCAGATAGTAGAACAAGAAGTAAGAGATATGGAAGCACAAGAAGGAACTTTGATATGCCATTGGTGGTTTGAAGATAAATCAGTCTAAGAGGAAGAATAGTGGAAGCCTCTAAGAGCAAAGACCAAGCTCAGGCTACTGCTAGCAGGGAAACAGAGACCTCAGTCCAGCAACTGCAAGGAACCAAATTCCTCTAATAGTCACAGTGAAGCGTACACTTTCCCAGAGCCTCCAGTAATACCCTAGCTGGGCTAACACTTGATTTTGGCCATGTATGGCTCTAAGCTGGTAAGTCAATTGAGTCTGTCCAGACTTTTAACCTATAAGCTGAGATAATAAATATATGTTATTATAAGTCTATAATTTTGGGGTAATTTGTTACATAGCAATAGAAAACTAACAATAATGTAATCAAGAAAATGGCATCACCTTTGCCATATTCTGTGGGTTAGAAGCAAGTCACAGGCTCTATCTGTACTCTAGAAGAGGAAATTATTCCAATGAGTGGATGTAAGGTTGGAGGAATTACTGTGGATCATCTTATTATTCTGCCAATCACGGTCCCATAGTCTTCATTTTTCAGCCTTTCAAAGTGACTTTTCTGCTCTCTAATGTGAGAATCATAAATGAAATTGAAGGTGTGATGAAAACATGTAACCTGGCCTATTGGGACAGACTGAAAGTGATGTTATGGGAAACTACTAACTTAAATAACAAATCTTAGCCAGAAAAGGTTGATACACATGTGCTTTTTAAAATAATGAAGAGGAGATGACTAGACTTATGCATAGATTAATTAAAACATTCAAGATTTATTGAGTGCATCCCACATGGCAGTTGCTGTGCACGTGTTTGACTATAAAACATCTTATAAGTCTTTCAGCATTCCTACAAGGTATTTATTATTTTATCTGTTTCATTAATGTAAAAATCAAAGTTTGAAGAAGATAAATACCTTGCCAACAGTAATCACATTATTTTTATCACAAAAATTTTAAAGTTTTGTTATATTTATATAATCTCTTTAATCCTAATGGCGTGTCTCTGTGGTAAGCAGAGCAGGCCATCAAATATTTATCTGTCAACACTGTCTTTGACCCTGGGGCTACAGTGATGAGCAATCCAGGCAGGGTCTTTCGCCTCTAGCCTCTAGACTTTCTCATTCAAATTATGCTGCATTTCTAGTTAATCTACCTAGAGGTGATCTGTGATTGTAACATTGTCTTCCTCAAACAATTTTAATGTCGTTTCAATTGCCTATAAATCAGTTTCCAAATCCATGTCTACCTTTCCAATCTTATCTCTTTCAACACAATCTGAAAATTCTATATGTTATTTAATGTAAACACATTTCCTCAGCAATGCTCTTTCCAGTCTTAATAATTTTTGTCACTTGTGAAAGGCAGGTTAATGCTTCACCCAGTGATGTCTATATCCTAATCCCTGGAACCTCTAAATATGCTATATTACATGACAGAGCTAAGTTAAGTTTGCAGATAGAATTAAAGTTATTACATGACTGACTTTAAGGAAATTATTTTGGATTTTCCAGTGGACCCAATGTAATCACATGGGTTCCTTAAATATGAGAAAGAAAGGTGGAGGGATTGGTGTCAAAGTGATTCAAAGTGAGAAACACTTGACCAGCTATTGCTGGCTTTGATGATGGAAGGGTGTCTTGAGGCAAGAAATACGGTCAGCCTCTAGAAACTGGAAAAGATAGGAAGAGAGATTAACTTCAGGGCCTCCAAAAGGAACAGTCCTGCTGACAAATTGATTTTGACCCATTGACACCTATTTCGGACTTCTGACCTCCAGAGCTACAATATATACATATTATTTTAAGCCATGAAGTTAGTTGCAATGTGTTACAGCTACAAAAGGAAATCACAACACCATTCCCACCTATTATATCTTAATAACTTTTTCAACGTCTTTCATGTTTTCTTTCAGAATACTCTTTTGTTTTCTCTATCCCTGTAAATCTTTGTTTATAACAGTCAAATGGTACTTAGTACATATTGCTCTCAGTCATATAAACTTAAATTCTTTATCTATTCAACTAACTTTTAGCTTCTCAAGGGCAAAAACAGTATTTTAAACAACTCTACATCAGACATGATAACTGGCATAATGCCCTGTTGGCACCTGGTGCCCTGTAAATGATTATTGAAAAAAATCACAGTTGACTTCTCCACAGCAGAAGAAAAATTGCCTTGATAAAATCTTATGACAAGATGTAGCAAAATGTATCTCAAAAGTAGCAAGATTCAGAGTTTCTTAGATATGGCATTATTCAAACTTTTGCTAGAGGTCTATGGGCAAAATAAAAAAAGAATGATCATGTCCTTAAAAAAAATGAAGCTGACCTCTACTTAGAATCTGTTGTTCCACATACTAGCAGTGTATATGAAAGGAATGTTTTTAACTTAAACAGAGAATGGGGAATTTACTCCACCAAATGCAGGGTGCTTGCATGTCTTCATTTAGTTTGATTAATCCTTTGTAGTGGCAGAAATGTCATGTGTTTTGTTTTGTTTTGTTTTATAGGAGCTCCTGTTATTATACTCACTGAGTGTGACTAGGATATTCTTACAAGTTGTTTACAAATTTATTCTGGTAGTATCTTCTCTTTTCTTGTGTTAGTGATCTTTCAGACACTTTTGTATTTATCTATTAATCTCTCTTTTTATCTTACAACCATCTTTCCAGGCTGCTATTTTCTCCATTATAGTGTTTAATCCTGATATAGAAAAACTCTCATAATTTCCCAAACCGAACTCAAATTTGGTTTTGTACTTGCCAAAGAACAGAATTTTCACATTTCAAAAACCAGAAAAAAAAGTTTCCTCTGCATCCTCAATTTCTTCACTGAAAACTCCCTTAACCTACTTGTCTTGAGGAAATACTACTTTCCTCTGAAGACACAGCTTCCCCTGCAACCATTTGTGATGGTTAATTTTATGTGTCAACTTGACTGGACCCTAGGGTGCCCAGATATTTGGCTAAACATTTTTGTGGGTCTATCTTATGAAAATATTTCTGGATGAGATTAACATTTGAGTCAGTAGGCTAAGTAAATCAGATTCCCCTCCTCAATGTGTGTGGGCCTCATGAAATTTCTTGGAGGTCTGAACAAACCAAACCCAAACAAGAAAAGGCTAAATGAGTGAGGATTTGCTCCCTTTCACTAACTGTTGAGCTGATACATCAGTGAGCACACAGACTGGAGCCCTGGAACCACACCATGGCTTTCCCAGGTCTCCAGCTTGCCAACTGCAGATCTCGAGACTTCTCAGCCTCCGTAACTGCATGAACCAATTCCTGATAATAAATCTCTTTACACACACACAGGTGCGTGCGCACACACACACACACACACCTAATCGATTCTGTTTCTCTGAAGAACCCTGATGAATACATTTTTCAATTTGAAACTTCTTTTCTTTGACACTCCACGTATTTGGAAATGGAAAGTGGAGTTGGCTTCCTCATGCTCTCTAGTACTGCTTCCAGATGATTATTTCATCCTCATATTAAAAACTTCCACTTCTTGAGATTAATATCTTTCTATTATAACAGCCTCTTTTTCTTTCTCCTGTTTTACTATTGTCACCCTACAAACTCCAGTGTGGGCAAAATTATTTAAGTACAAGTCTACCTTCACTTACTAAATTTCGGCGTTTGTGTTTGGGAACAGCACCGTGTAGGAATACATGGCGATTTTGTTTGCCTGAATTTATCAACTGCATGTATATTTTTCTACCAAGTGTCAAGAGATGGCAGAAAGAGAAACCAGGTGATCCTGTATCTCAGGTCTCTCTCTGTTTCTTCTCATCTTTCTACTTCCCAAATACCTGCCTTTACCTTCAAAAGATGAACTTACCTTCTACTCCACAAAGAAAGTTTAAGCTATCAAAAATGACATTTTTTTTATTTCTTGCCACCTTCCTACATTTTATATTCATACAGGCTTTGAGCCTTTTTGTTATTAAAGTCCTCATGCACTATGCAGCCCCAAACTACCCTCCTGCACACACACACCCACCATTTAAGCCTGCTCTTCCTTCACTTGGCTCCTATCAGAGCCTACACATGATTAACACTTTTTTTATGAATACCAAACACATAAACGTTTTACAAATTCCATTTCATGCTCAATTTCTTTAAAACTTTAAAATCTATTTTCTACATTTGTGTTTCTACTTCATCCCCTACAGAGTAACTCTAAAGACAGTTTCCCTTTTCTACTACTCCACTGAAGCTACTTTTTTCATGGTAACCAATGACTTCTTTTTTAAGGAAACTTAATAATACTTCTCTTACATGACTTCCTAGTAGCTTTTGGCACTGCAAATAACCTTTATTTATGAAGCTTTGTCTTTCTTTGTCTTCCATGGCACTATATTTCTAGTTTCCCTGCTCTCTTTTCTGATAATTCCACAATCATATTGGTTGCCAACATGTCTTTGAGTTTCTCTCAGTAGCCTCTTCCTGAGTTACTGTTTAACTTCTTTGGCCTTAATCACTATCTACATTACCAGATTATTAGATGAAAAACCATGAGCTATACCTCATTTAAATCTTTAGATTTCAGTCCCAGTCAGGGGCTTATAGATAAAACTCCCATCTCCGTGGGACAGAGGAGCATCTAGTGGAGGGGCGGCTGTGACCTCAGTTTCAGCAGACTTAAACATCCCTGCCTGCCAGCTCTGAAGAGAGCAGCAGATCTCCCAGCACAGTGCTCAAGCCCTGCTAAGGGACAGACTGCCTCCTCAAGTGGGTCCCTGACCCCCATGCCTCCTGACTGGGAGACAGCTCCCAGCAGTGGTCAACAGACACCTCATACAGGAGAGTTCCAATTCCAAAGACTGTTAGTTACCACAGTTTCTTCAGAGAAAGTAGTTAGAAAGCTATGTCAACAATCTGGACATAAAATGATGAAGACCTATGTTAGAATGATGGCAGTGAAAAGGGTGAACTGTAATAGGATAAAGTTAAAAGTTTTAAGTTATGGACTATAAGCAATAAAGGAGGAGAATGAGTTGTTAAAATAACTTAAAGCTATAATGCAGAAAGTAAAATTATCATAATAACATTATAAATGATCACTTAATTCAAAACTGTTGAGCATCCAATGTATAATTCTATTAATGAGCTATAAATACAGAGTAAAACACTAAAAGTCTGAATGAATGTTCTATGTAAAATCTATCTCCTTTCTTAATACAATAGCTATATTTTCTAATAAAATAGTACAGAATATTTTCATCTGCTGTCAACTCAATATTTTGTTTATGTTATTGGCCTAATTCAACTCTCTCATTCTGTCTTTTCCAATATTTGTTGTGAAGGAATGCATTACTAAGGTGAATGCTTCAGAATAGAAGCTCCAGAGCAGAAAATACATCCCTAAAATTTACGCCTAGAATGGCAGAGAGGCAGTATATTTCAATGACTTTTAACTCCATAAATGAAGCTTGTCCAACCGACGGCACACAGGCTGCATGCGACTCAGGACAGCTCATGTGGCCCAATACAAATTCATAAACTTTCTAAAACATTAGGAGATACTTTTGTGATTACTTTTCTAGCTCATCAGCTATCATTAGTGCTAGTGTATTTTATGTGTGGCCCAAGACAATTCCTCTTCCAATGTGACCCAGGGGAGCCAAAAGAATGAGCACCTGTGCCCTAAACCTATAAAGTAATAAAAATCAGTATAAGAATTTTCCTAATTTTTTTTTTCCTCTAGTATTTCCCAAGGAGTATCTTTTATAAAACAGAATGCTTTTTCATTAGCTTCAGAAAAATTAGAGGACTGTTGCCTATAGCATTAATTCTGGTCCTCCAAGAAGGAGCTGTCAAGATAAAATTAGGTGTGCAAGAGATTTTTGGTGGAAATATCCATGACGGAAAAGAAAGGATAAGAAAGAGAAAGTGAGAACTGTCAAATCAGGATGCAGGTCTGATCCCTGTGAAGTAGTGGGAAAAAAAGTGATGGTGGATAGAGATGGCATAGAAAGAGTCTTAAATTATATCGTAGTTCTAAGAAATTTTGACAAGGTCAATGAGGAGTCCTGGGGCTGAAGTCACTAGTCAGAGAAAGCTCACATTTCACAGAAATAGGCCTGCCTTGGAATTCATCCTGCACACAGTCATTAGCTGGAAGCATGTCATGGACAATGTGGCCCCTGAACAGCTATGAATTAAGAATATAGTACAGTTTTTATTTTGGTCACTACCTTAAAGGTATTCTTCTATTGCCTTTGGGCCATCACAGTCTCAGATAAAAAGCTTACATTATTTAATGTTTTTATTTTTTTTCCTCAGCTTTATTGAGGTATAATTGGCAAACATTTTATACATTCAAGGTATACAACTTGATGTATTGATATACACTGTAAAACAATTGCCATAATCGAGCTAAGTAAACTGTCCATCACTTCACGTAGTTATTGTGTTCTTTCTCCATGTTTGTGGTGGGGAGTGAGAACACTTCATCTACTATCTTAACAAATTTCAAATCTACAGTATAGTATCGTTAACTATATTCACACTGGTGTACATAGATCTTCAGAATGTACTCATCCTGCATAATTAGAACTGTGTATCATCTGACCGATATCTCCCCATTTTCTAGTCCCAGGTAACTGCTATTAAATACTCTATTTTTATGTTTGACTGCTTCAGTTTCCACTTTAAATAAGTAAGATCACGTAGTATTTTTCTAAATTTAGCTTGTTTCACTTGTCCTCTAGTTTCATCCATGTTGTCAAAAATTACAGGATTTCCCTCTTTTTCATGTGGAATAATATTTTCTTTCCTATATTATCTTTATCCATTCATCCATCAATGGACATTTTAGTTGTTTTTGTAACTTGGCTATTGTGAATAACAGTGCAATGAACATGAGAGTGAAAATATTTCTTAATAAAATTTAAATAAAACTTATTTAGTTTCTCCACTAGAATTCTAGTTTCCTCACATTTCTGGACCTGTTCTTTCTCTCTCTCTCTCTTCTTTCTTTTGCCATTACTTCGCTCTCTTTTCTCCCTTCTCCAGGAACAACAACCAGAGCCAAAAATCTCCACAAATGTTTGCATATTATTAAGAAAAACAACATAGATCTCTTCAGACTTTACCTCTAAGCTCAAATCTCTCTTTAAATATCCAAAAACTTGGTTTAAGCAGTATAAATAAGAGCTAATATTTAGCTCTTACTGTTTTCTAGATTCCATTCTAAATTCTCTTACATTAATTGTGTAATTTCATTCTCACCAACCATCTATGATGACGGGACTGTTACTATACTCCATTTTGTAACTAAAGAAACTACGGAATGTGGAGATTGAGGAACCCGTCTAAATAATACAAAAAGAAAACAGTAGAACTAGGATTTGAATCCCAGAAGAATGATGCTAGTTAACTATCATGCAACACTATTACTGTCATTGAAATGCTTTCTAAATACTTTCTAGATGGGCAATTAATTTCAAGAGAAAGGCCATTCTCCTCCTGTAAGGGGACTGTAGTGAAGATAGAAATGCTTCGGTCTTGGTTTTCTAGCTACTGTTTTACTCTATTGATAGACACATGACCTAGGAACATCGACCCGACCCACATCACTGTTTTCTTAATAGCCTATATTTTATTTTTAAAACATCCTTTCTACATTTTAATCTCATGTACTTTAAAGTACTCAAGTTTACAGTGTATCATGTTTTTACTTTATAAATTATATTAAGAATTTCATGAGTGAGAAGGACTATTTACCAGAACAGACAAGCTTTCAACCTCCATTACCATCAAAAAAACTGAAGTCAAACCCCTTAGGTTATACTATTACATTGCGATACTAATTAGTTTGTAATAAAGGTAATAAACTCTCACAAATGTGAAGTGCATGGAGTCATGTTTCATTGAATCAGTTATGCTTTCTGAGCATTGATAACTCAATTCATAATTACATACTTCAGTTTTTATTTTGTCTATTTTGAAAATTCTTACATGTGTTTGTAGTTTTAATAAGGAATTAAAATTGATTTTTGGTGTTTTATGTTGTATCTGTCATCTACAGCCACCATAGAAATTATGTATGTTCATGGATGTAAAATACACAACTTAGGACAGAATCATATAGGTAAGAAAGTGATTTATATATGTTTTCCTTTTAGAATTTCTGTTAGCAAGGTCTCTAAGAGAAATGAAGTTGAAGACAGATGATTAGTTGACATTTTCAGGATGTGTATTTTTGTGATAAAAATTTTGTAAGTGCCTTTTGCAAAGTTATTTTTTTCATATTTCTTAGTAAAACTATTCAAAATTTGTGCAATGATTTCTGCTTCCATTCCTCCTGCTTATTTTATCATTAAGTCTGACATTCTGATTTAAATTATAGGCAAGTCATTGCTATTTCTTTAAAGTGATGAGTGATTCCATGTAAACTAGTCCACTAGTCTATTACTGATTTTTGTTCTCTTTGTATTTTTTCCTATATGGCTATATTCTTAAAATAAATTATTGTTTCTTCAACTTCCATGAGAATAGTTTTCTCCAATTTTCCCTCTACCATTTTTTTCTGAGTCTTTTGTTAACCATTTTCTCTTCCTGATATGCAAACTCTGTGTGCCTTAAAGTTGATGATTTGACTTCCAGCTTCTAACTATACACATATCCATCTGAAATGACAGTTCTTCTATTGGAATGGTTTTAGTGGTCATCTCTTTTCTTTATTCTAGCATCTAAATTATCATTTCTTAGTTATTTATTATCATCCACATACAGCTCATCCTTTCTTATATATCATAAGAAACTCAATGTAGAACTATTTTTCAAGTAAACATTTTACTAAACATACATACCAAAAATTACAAAAATCATAATTGTATAATTTAAGGAATTTTCATAAGCTGAGCATGAAGGTCTGTGGAGTACACAGATCTATCTATCTATCTATCTAATCTATATCTATGTATCTATATAATTAGCACTCTAGAAGTCTCTGTTTCACTTACTATTAGTACATTCTCACAGTAATCATTATCCTGATTTCTAACATGATACACTTTTGCCTCTATTTGTATTTGATTTAACTGAAATCATAAAGTATACTCCTACGTAACTATCTCCTTTCACTCACCATTATGTTTATGTTCATTATGTTGTTGAATGTAGTTGGAATGTGTTCATACTTATTGCTAATATTCCATTGTATGACTATAACAACTTTCTAAGTCTATTTTCTGGTGGGTGGATATTTGGATAGTTTCCAGTTTGGGATGACTATGAAGAGTACTGGCATAAACATGTTTGTTGGGTGTACAAAATTTTTGTCAATAACAATCAGTAACACTAAGAGTTGGTCTTTTGAAAAGATAAACAAAATCAACATGGCCGGGCGCGGTGGCTCAAGCCTGTAATCCTAGCACTTTGGGAGGCCGAGACGGGAGGATCACGAGGTCAGGAGATCGAGACCATCCTGGCTAACCCAGTGAAACTCCGTCTCTACTAAAAAATACAAAAAACTAGCCGGGCGTGGTGGCGGGCACCTGTAGTCCCAGCTACTCGGGAGGCTGAGGCAGGAGAATGGCATGAACCCAGGAGGCGGAGCTTGCAGTGAGCTGAGATCTGGCCACTGCACTCCAGCCTGGGTGACAGAGCGAGACTCCGTCTCAAAAAAAAAAAAAAAAAAAAATCAACAAATGCTTAGCTAGACTGAAAAAAAGAGAGAAGACCCAAATAAAACAAGAAATTAAAGAGACATTACGAACACTACAAAAATAAAAAGAAACAAAAGGGACTATCATGAACAATAGTATGCCAACAAATTTGATAAACTAGAATAAATGGATAAATTTCTAGAAATACACAACCTACCCGGACTGAACCAAGAATAAAATAGAAAACCTGAACAGATCAATAACTACCCAGATAGTTGGTGTGATTACTACAAACTTTATATGGGTCTTATGAGCAAAGGCAAAATACTGGCTAGATTACAAGCTATTAGTAGTCTGACAGTAGAGAAAATATGATTAACTGTTTAGATACTTTTGTAGAAATTTGACATTACTACAAGTTCCTAGCCAGTAAGAATTATTCTGACAAAGAATGTTTATTGGATTTATAAAAAGTATTTTTCACAATGGATTAAAATAATTCAAAGGATCTTCTCTCCAGAGAAGAAGCACTGTCCTAAAGAGTAGTGTGAAAATCATATTGTAAAAAGGATTGCATGGCATGCTAAATTGTTTGAATTTTAGTTTATTACAACTTTTTTTAAAATTAAAATAGACACATTTCCGTGTGATAGAGATGACTGTGGCAACAATGTGATACCAAAGGAGAGAGCCAGTGGTGGCAGAAACATTTGATGTAAGCTAATAATGAAATCTTGGGGACGTGCAGATAGAAAGAAAAGGGTAAATTTGGGAAACCATTTTAGAGGCAGAAGTTAATGAACTTGATAAATGGCATGGGTTGGGAAGGATGACTTTTCAGGAAGAAGAGCTAAATACATTATAATTTCAATAGTTATTAGAGATGGTGAGTGGGCAGCTTGTAGTGAATACAAATATTTGGTTATAAACATTTTGAGTTTTATTGACTGTGGAAATTGAAATAAAAATAAAAATACATCTCTAGATTTGAGAAGTGTCATCTGGGGTGGAGCATGTGAGGTAGAAGACCTTAATGTGTATCCAACAATAAAAGTCCAAGGTGCTAATGAGGTTGCTGACAGAGAAAGTAGATATGGTGCAGGAAAGAAGGCTGAGTTCAAAGCTCTTTTTCCCCTGAAATGATAGACACCACTCTAGGGAATCTCAACACTAACAAATGAGCTTAGGAACACTAACCAGCAAAAACAGCTGAGAATGAAAGAAAATCCAAAATAGGAAGAGAATTAGGGAAATAAATGATTATGCTAGGAAGAGAATGGTCTATGCAAATGTGAATATAATGAGTACCATTACTCCTTCAATAAGTATGTGTAGTAACATATCGGCATTAAGAAAGGATAGGTAAGTAAAAAAATGGTAAGGAAACATAGGAAGTGTCTTGTTTACAAATGAAGATAACTGAAGCAAATCTGTAGCTTAGCATAGGAAGCCAGTGGAGATGGACAGAAAGTATGCATCTAATCACCATGTTTAAAACACTTTTCCAGAGGAGACCTCTCCATAGAGATTGGTTCTCGTTCGTATGTATTGCTATGCTCTGGTCCAGGGCCTCTCAAGTAGCCTGTTTGTCATCTTAAGTTATGAAATTTCTGCATATTTAGAAAGCCTTAGGGATTTCCTAAGTCTGTTCTAAAATGCATGTTTCTGACATTTAGCTGCAACATTTCTCTTGTCTGTTTAAAGATGTTTGTGCCTCTGATTAGGGCTGCTCAGTCTATCTCTTCTCTGAAAACTCACCTTTTACTTGACTCCAACGCAGTGGAGTATTTCACCTAGAGCAGTCACCTGCGTGTACCCTGCATATAAACATCCATACTGTTTTAATGTCTCGACATGCTCTTGCTATTTTTTCTATCAATACATGAATTTTAAATAGAATACATTTTTAGAGCAGTTTTAGGATTATAAAACTTTGTTCCCCTATTATTAACATCTTACATTAGTGTGGTAAATTAGTCACAGTTGGTGAGCCAATTCATTGTTATAGCAAAAGTCCGTATTTTTACATTAAATTTCACTCTTTGCATTGTACATTCTATGGGTTTTAATAATTGTATAATTACATATTTACACAACTAAAATTTCATACCGAGTAATTTCACTGTCATAAATAACCTCTTGCTCCACCTATTCATCCCTCCCTATCTCCACCCAACCTCCTGGTAATCAGATTTTTTATACTGTCTCTATAGCTTTGTCTTTTTGAGGATGTCAAACCATTGGAATCATACAGTATGTACAGTTTTAAGATTGGCTTCATTCACATATTAATATGTGTTTAAGGCTCCCCTATATGTCTCCATGGTGAAGGTTTCTTTTGTCATGGCTTGATAGCTCATTTCTTTTTATTGCTGAATAATTTCCATTGTATGAATATAACATGGCTTGTTTATTCACCTATTGAAGGTCATCTTGGCTGCTTTCAAGTTTTTGAAATTATAAATAGAGCTACTATAAACACTTATATGAAAGTGTTTGCATGAACATAAATTTTCAACTCACTTTGGTAGATATCAAAGAGTGGGATTGCTGGACGATATCTTAAGAGTATGTTTAGCTTGGTAAAAAACTGCCAAAATATCTTCCAAAGTGGCTGCACCATTTTGCTGCCCCACCAGCAATGAATGAGAGTTCCTGCTGCTCCATACCCTTGCCAGCATTTGGTATTGTCAGTGTTTGGGAGTTTGACCATTCTGATAGATGTTTAGTGATATCTCACTGTTTCAATTTGAAATTGCCTTATGACATATAATGTTGACCATCTTTTCACATGCTTACTTGCTAAATGTGTATCATCAGGTGAAGTGCCTGTTCAGATCCTTTGCTCAGTTTTTAATTGGGTTGTTTGCGTAGAGTTTTAAGAGTTTTGTGTTTATTTTCAACACCAGTGCCTTGGCAGACACGTGTTTTGCAAAAATTTTCTACTATTGAGTGACCTTTTCATTCCCTTAAAAGCGACTGTCTCAGAGTAGCTTTTTAATTTTGATGAAGTCCAACTTATCATTTTTTCTTTCTGGATATTGCTTTTGATGTCGTATCTAGAAAGTCTTCACTTTATCTAAGACCACCTAGATTTTCTCCTACATCAAAGTCTTGGAATTTTATAGCTTGGTATTTTATACCTAGGCTTATAATCCATTTTAAGTTAATTTTTGTGAAAGGTCTTTGTCTAGATTCTTTTCTTCTTTTTCTTTTTTTTTTTAAATTTTTTTGCGTGTGAATGTCTAGTTGTTTCAGCATCATTTGTTGAAAACATGATTTTTGCTTCATTGTATTGCCTTTGCTTCTTTGTCAAAAATCCACTGACTGTATTTGTATGGGTCTATTTACATGCTCTTTATTCTGTTCTATTGACCTATTTGTCTATTCTTATACCAATCACACTGTCTTGATTACTGTAGCTTTATGGTAAGCCTTGAAATCAGGTAGTATCAGTCCTCCAACTTCGTTCTTCTCCTTCAATATTGTGTTCACTATTTTGGGTCTTATGCATTTCTGTAAACTTTGGAATCAGTTTATCAACATCCACAAAACAATTTGCTAAAATTTTGGTGAGGATTGTATTTATTGTATAGATCAAGTGGGGAGAAACTGGCATCTTGATAATATTAATATATGTTTTGTTGTTGCATCACTTTAAGTGTCAACCTGAAATTTACTCACTTTGCCAAACACTGAGCATGGTGTACTAAAAGAATTCTAAATTATAATCCCCCCAAAAATGGATTCATGTTCCAGATTCATCATTTACTTTAACAAGTATGACTGAGCACATCACTTATCCTCCTTGAACCTCTGTTACTTTATCTATAAAATATCTGTGACAGGTAATCATCAATGCTATCATTTTCCACTTCTTTTCACACTCTTTCATCCTCCAGTACATTTAACTATTTTATTGGTTTCTTTTTCTATTGTCTAAAAGAAAGAATATAGCAGAAAGAAAAAAATAGATAACAATAACAACCAAAAAAAAAAAATCTGTCCATCTTTGGTTTATATTTTCCACATTATAAGCCACTACAGGAATCTAGAAAGGAGAATTTGGGGTGGACCACACTGCTGAACCAACAACATTAAGAAGAAATCAATTTCCTCAGTTGAGAGAGTGCACTGCACTCAGTGATGCGGGTGAAGTGAAAAGTGAGGACAAACAGAGAGAAAGTGCAGTGGCGAGGAGGAAACGAAGCGATTTAAGATGGCCAAAAAGCACAGGCAGGTATTCTCCTCTCCCTACCTTCTCCCAAGCAGCTAAAACATGGCACGAAAGTCAGACCCATCTAGTTGGACTTCTGTTTAGGATACTTGAATCTCAAGGAAGTGACACAAGTTGCTAGACAGTGTGAATATATTTATGGCACAATTAATAGCTTCAAAGATTCAGTGGCAGAGGCAAATGAAGCAGCATCTTAAGTGGATGCTTCTCTTGTGTAATCACTTCTGGAATCTTAATGATTTTTTGCTTGCTTTAATTAAGCATTGCGATCTAGCCGTCCCATATATTTTGCGGGCTTACAGGTATCTTCACAATAATCCATTTTTTTTCTTTAAAAAGTCTAAATTGACCCCAGTTGTTTGTAACAAATAAATCTTACTGTCTCAAAAACCAATGCCAAGAATGGGACTCAGGACTCAGACTCTTATAGAAATGGAAAAAATATAGGATGTAGTATCTGTTATATGAAATAAAGTCAGTGGAAATTTCAGTATTCCATAATAAAAATAACTTGCATGTGAAGGAAAAAACATTAACTAAATTATTCACTGATGTTTACTTGAAGACAAGACTATGGAACTGTAGTTACACCTGTAGAGAAGAATATGCAATGGTTTGAGTTGTATATTCCAAGAAAAGATATGTTGAAACCTTTATGCACAGTACTTCAGAATGTGAACTTTCTTAGAAACAGGGTTATTGAATATGGAATTAGTTAAGTCAAGATGATGTCATACTGGAATAGGGTGGATCACTAGTCCAACATGACTAGTATCTTCATAAGAAAATAGCCATGTGAAGACAGAGACACATTGAAGGAGAATGCCACATGACAATAAAGGCAGACATGAGATTTTTTCCAACTGATAAGTCAAAAAACACTGAAGATTGCCCCCAAACAACCACAATCTATTAAGAAGCAAAGAAACAGTCCCCTGCACATTTCAGCAGGAGCATCCCTTGCCAAAGCTGATTTTAGACTTCCGGCCTCCAGATCTGTGATACGATAAATGTTGTTTTACATCATTTTGGCTTTGTGATACTTTGTTATAGCAGCCCTAGGAAGCTAACACAGAACTTTAAAGAAAAAAGTAGAGACTCAAGAACTGTGGAGCATTGTGATTGCTCTTGATAATCTTTTGACAGATTAAGAATAGTACAAAATCAAGTTTTTATTTCAAGTAATGTACTTAAAATCTAGGAACTTTCTATGATGTGTTAAAATATCTATTATCAGCTACAGACACAGACAGGTAGTCAAAAACTAAATGCAATGATTAATCCTGTAGGTTGCTATTTTATAATGGTGTTTGAATTTGCTGCTATACTCTGTCATTTGGTACAAGATATGGCATTGCTCTGAAAATAAGAACTGGGATTCTAATAACCGGAAAGTATATGCTTGCACATCTGAATGACATGAGATACTTTTTAATATTTCCCCAGCAGTCAAAGCAGCCCCTTCTATAAAAAGCTATTCTTCCCTTGTTTTAAAATTGCATCAGAAGAAAACTCTTTAGTCTTGTCCCCTGCCCTTGTCTCTTGTTGATTTTAGAACTATAACTAGAATTTGATTCCAGCATAACTGGAATGGGATTGAGTTCAACAGCAAGACCACACCAAGGTCGACTGACTTATGCACTAAATTAATCTAAGAACTTGATAATATGTTCAAGGAATGTATAATATGGGAAATAAATTAAAAGGACTCTCCGACAGCATTTGAAAAACATTTGGTGCTCATTCTCAGTAGCTCTTATGTTGGCATCAGGAGATTCTGAGCCCATGTTTTTTAAATTTCCAATTCCTGAAGAAGGTGCTTACCAACTGAAAGAAAAACCCTAGTTGTCTTCCTGCCCTTTAAAAGATAATTATGGTGAAAATAGCAAAGATAATATTCCTAGAACTCCCTCTTTCTGCCAAAATAATAAATCAGATTGCATGTCCACATCACTAGGGAAATGAAAGAGAGGAGTAGCACCATAGAGACTTGAAAGATGAATTTATCTTAACCATTTTACCCAATTAGCTCAATGAGTATTTGGAGAGTAAATTTTTATAAGCTTAATCAGGACATGACTCCAAATTATAATTACTCTTCCAGATATAGTCTCATTACTAGAGCAATTTAATTCAGCTCTGGAATTCTTTATATTCCTTAGGAAGACATATGAATGAGAAAGAGTTAAAATCAAATCTTACAAAAAAGTATGTGACTCATGATGTGTACATTAGGACATCTACTCTAAAGTGAAGGGTAAGTTACTGCACCCTCACCTCGTACAATTGAGAAAGAGAAAATATTTGGTGAGCGATTTCACATTTTTGCATTTTCCAACAGCATAAACTACATTGGGTAACCCATTAAGATCTATTGACAGATGTCCTAAAAACCCGTCACCTTTGAAATAAATACTTCCCCCTCCCCAAAGAAAAGACTGTTCTCTGGTTAATACAGATTAACATGCAAACAGCTTTGCCTCTAGACACAAGATTTAACAGAAGTCAGTGGTTGTCAAAGACTTTTGGTATACCAGAAAGTTGTATGGGGCCTGTAATGAGGCAATCAAGATCTCCTAGGATTTTGAAACCAGGTTATATCCTCTTTAACAAGCTATCTTTGGCAAAACGGTGTTTGGTTTGATGAGGAACCCTAGTAGAGCCTGAGCAACTCTCCCAGACCAGGAGATGACCATTACACTCAAGCCTGTAATCAAGAATTAGACATCGCCATATCCATGAAGATATACATTTTAGTTGTGCAAAATACTACTTCATTATAAAGCAGAAATAGTACATACGGAACAAGTTGCAGTCTGGCTCAGAAACTACACATGGGTTGCATTAGATACCAAAGTACGTATCCCAGCCGTAATTCAAGTTTCCATAAACACAAGCAAGTGGGCTTATAAAGATTCTCTGTGATTATTTGCCCAAAGAAGAAATAAATCAAACCTGATTTTCACATGAGTGCATGAAATTCTGGCATTACCCATTCAGATGTGGACTGCTGAGACATTACAGCCTCACTAATGATAAAGAAGATAATCATCGCATTAGGAAGAACTACACGCTAGATATCTGATTATCCACTTTCCTTATACAAAGAAATAGCCTGTGGTTATGCTCTACAGTGGCCCACAAGTAATGATTCATATTTTGGCTAAATCTTTAGGCATTTTTTAAAAAATGTTAAAAGATTGTTGACATGGTGGTTGGAAAAAAGGGATTCTTTGTAGATTTCTCACAATAGGTTGGTCCATTTTAAAAATGTATATTTAGGTCATATGTGTATGTTCACCAATAAGTTGCATTTTGTCTGAGGATTGTAATGATAAAATGTAAAGAAAAACCACTCTGTGCATGTTCATCCTCATACATCCTTAGTCACAATAGTGCATTCTCGGTGAGCTCATGGAAGAAAGTATCCCTAGCAATAGGAACAGAACCTATGCATGGGCCCATACAGTAGACATGCTCTTAGGAATCCAACCAGTTGCTAACACTGAGTGTCGAGTATTTTTCTTGGCAGTTATCAATAATGTAACCCCTACAGGCCTTCTCAAACTTGTAGTGTTGGAAAAGCTGCATAGTAACTTGATGGCAGATTGATTACATTAGAACTCCATCCATGAAGCTTACATGAACACTTTTAATTGCTGGAGTAGACTTATTCTATTGGAAATGAATAATTAATAGTTATAAAAGAGGGGTTACATTCTTCTTTTGTAACTATTAACCCTAGACCAAGGGTTACTACAAGGGTTACTTGGTCTACTGTCTTTATAAAAGAAGAATGACAGGTAAAAATTAAAATTCTACAATTTATTCAAATTGTACAGTGTTACAATTTTTTCTAGTTACACAATTGCATTATTTGCCTCTCATTCTTCTTTTATAACTATTTACCCTAGATCAAGTAAATGCTTTATAAACAATTATAGTATAACATACATTGATTCTAAGCGAGCAATTCTCTATTGCAAGAAGTTAGGCAATGCCTTTATGTTCAAAGTCTCACCCTGTCCTACATCACACAAAGTGGTTGACCTTAGAAAAAGGTGCAGTTCACCAACATGGCACAAGTATACATATGTAACAAACCTGCACGTTATGCACATGTACCCTAGAACTTAAAGTATAATAATAACAATAAATAATAACAAATAAAAAAAAAGAAACTATTGAGTGTGCGTGGATATGCTCATTCAAATCAAAGGATGAAATAAAAAGCAAACCATGCATTAGAAAAATAAATATCAACAATGTTACTGAAAAACAAAAACAAAAACAGGAAAAGGTGCAGTTATAGTATCAACATCAACCATTATAGTGCTATGGTACAGAATACTGTGAGCTCTAAGCCAGTAGCTAATATGTGGAACTCTTCATCTCAAAATTGTGATAGAACTAATTGGCACAGTGGGAATGACGTTGTATATAATAAATCTAAATATTTACTCACATTACTCTTTTCCAGTTTAACTTTTCTGAAACCTGCTGCTTAGGAAGTTTGATGCTCAGGGAGTGTATCCTTCCATCAAGAGAGATATCAGTGGTTCCCATGAATTGGAAGCAGACACTTATTTTACCTTTTAGGACTCTTCTTTCCATTGAGTGTATTGGGGTGAAAAACTTAGGTTATTGTATTTGGTCTGATAATTCACTTTGACTATAAAGAGAAAAATCTCGGTTTTAACACAGTAGGGACACAGAGGAGTATAGATGGAACCCAAGTGATCCATAAGACTTTTTCTTGTACTAACATGTGCAGTGTTACAATTTAATGGAACACTATGCTAACCCTGTGCATACAGAACTACAAAGGGTCAGATCCCTCATGAATATGGATAAAGAATCCTACCAGCTGTGATGCTGACTGACGAAAAAAGAAGTATAACATGTGTAGTGGAGGAGAAAAATTATCAATATTAGCAGAGTCCAGGGAAGAAATATTCCTGTGTGTACTATGTAAGCTTTCAGCACTGTGAACAGCTGCTGGTGTCTCCTAGGCCCCTACTCTTTATTCTCTGACGATACTTACTTTAGCCTGAACTGTTCAAAGAATTCCTTGTCTTCTTGTCTCTGGGCTTCTCCTATCAGTAAATAACCAAATTTTGGCTATTCAAATTTTTATTTTTTATTGATTTACATTACCATGTAGTGATCAATTTATACGACACATTTATTTAAATATTTTGCAGACTTCTCTATATAATGTGTTCTTTCTCATACTATCTGTTCCTTCAGAGACAATAACATGTTAATACTAATTTTATATCTCCTCCTGTTATACACAAAATGATGCCTAATAAATGCTAGTTAAAATTTAATAAATCAATGAAAAACCACTTCATAGATTCAGAGAGTAAAGTCAAAATCCATAAAAGAGATAAGATGAGTAATAGAAAATGTCGAGTAATACACATCTAAAGTGCTTTAAAAAATAGTGCTTTGCTCATGTATACGTATGTAACAAACCTGCAGGTTGTGCACATGTACTCTTATTATATTTAAAGTGTATGATACTTAAAGTATAATAATAAAAAAGTAGTGCTTTGTTGATGCTTTACAGAGTACTCACTGTTTTTTTCAAGTGACCAAGTGTATTTTAAAACTATATTCTAATTATCTTTTTTACAAAGAACTGAACTCATTCTTCCCTTACTACAATAAATGTTTTGTACAAATGAACTATATTCAAGCCAAAGATTTCATGCTGATAACAGTCTTCCCATAAACCATTTGCAAAGAATTTGCACTTATACCTCTCAAGGAATCCGTGACCTACTGGTGAGAAGCAAATAATTTAACTTTCCTGAAATTGTGAAGCTTTCAGCATCTATTTTCTGTATTTATTTTTGTTTATTTTGTTTTAGTGTAAAGTGACATGGATACACGTAGTCAAACCTACAAGAATGTCTTATTGGTGATTATTAAGTTTCTAACTTATCTTCCTTCTTTTTCAATTCCAAAGACAAGTAGAGCTGTTAAATGACAACATATTTTGACTGATTCATCCACTGAAGAAAGATTGAGTATCTTCTCTGAGTCTAGAATTGTGTTAATACACTATATTAGTCTGTTCTCACACTGCTATAAAGAACTACCTGAGACTGGTAATTTATGAAGAAAAGAGATTTAATTGGCTAACAGTTCCATAGGCTGTGCAGGAAGCATAGCTAGGAGACCCCAGAAAACTTATAATTATGGTGGAACATGAAAGGGAAGCAGGCACATCTTACAAAGGCAAAGCAGGAGAGAGAGAGAGAAGAAGGGAAAAAAAGTTCCACACACTTTTAAACCATCAGATCTTGTGAGGACTCACTATAATGACAACCGTGATCCACCTCCATAATACAGTCACCTCCCACCAGGCTCCTCCTCCAGTTCACCATGATTTTTGGGCAGGGACACAAATCCAAACCATATCATTCTGCCCCTGGCCCCTCCCAAATCTCATGTCCTTCTCACATTGCAAAATACAATTATCCCTTTTCATTAGTACCCCTGTCTTAACCGATTTCAGCATAAATGCAAAAGTCCGCAGCTCAAGTCTCATCTGAGACAAGGCAGGTACCTTTTGCCTATAAGCCTGTAAAATAAAAAAACAAGTTCATTGCTCTAAAGATACAATAAAGCTACAGGCATTGGGTAAATGCTCCCATCCCAAAATGGACAAATTGGCCAAACAAAGGGGTTACAGGTCCCATGCAAGTCCAAAACCTAACAAGAAAGTCATTAAATCTTAAGGCTCCAAAATAATCCCCTTTGACTCCATGTCTCACATCCAGGGCACGCTAATACAAGGGGTGAGCTCTCATGGACTTGGGCAGCTCCACCCCTGTGGCTTTGCAGGGTATAGCAAAGGCACTCAGGCAGGGCAGTTACTAAACTTTAAATTTCCGAAATATTATCTTCTACCCCATGTCTGACATCCGGGGCATGCTAATGCAAGGGGTGGGCTCCCTTGGCCTTGGGCAGCTCCACCCCTGTGGTTTTGCAGGGTATAGCCCTTGGTGCTGCTTTCACAGGCTGGCATTGAGTGCTTGCAGCTTTTTCCAAGTGCACAGTACAAGCTGTTGGTAGATCCACCATTGTGGGGTCTAGAGGACTGTGGTCCTCTTCTCACAGCTCCACTAGGCAGTACCCTAATGGGAACTATTTGTGGGGGCTCCAACCCTGTATTTACCCTCTATACTGCTCTAGAAGAGGTTCTCCATGAGGGCACTGCCCCTGCAGCAGACTTCTGCCTGGACATTCAGGAATTTTCCTACATCTGCTGAAATCTACGCAGAAGTTCCCAAACCTCAGCTCTTTACCTTCTGTGTACTCACAGGATCAACAACATATGGAAGCTGCCAAGGCTTGGGGCTTTCACCCTCTGATGTCAGTCATGGCCAGAGCTGTAACTTGGCCCCTTTTAGCCGTGGCTGGAGCTGAAGCATCTGGGACTCAGGCTGTCCTGAGGCTACAAAGAGCAGTGGTGCCCTGGGCCTGGCCCATGAAACTTTTTTTTTTTTCCCCAGGCTTCTAGGCCTGTGATGGGAAGGCCTGCCCCAAGGTCTCTGAAATACCATAAGGCATCCCCAACCCCCTTGTCTTGGCTATTAACATTCAGTTCTTCTTTACTTATGCCAATTTCTGCAACCTTGAATTCCTCCCCAGAAAATGAGTTTTTCTTTTTACTGCCTGGCGGGGTTGCAAATTTTCCAAACTTTTATGTTGTTTCCCTTTTAAATATAAGTTACAGTTTCAGATAATCTCTTTGTTCATGCATAGGAGTGTACACTTTTAGAAACAGCCAGATAACTTCTTGAATGCTTTACTGATTAGAAAGTTCTTCAACCATATACCCTAAATCATCTCTCTCAAGTTCAAAGTTCCACAGGGCAGGGGCAAAATGCCAAGTCTCTTTGCTAAAGCATAACATGAATGATCTTTACTCCAGTTCCCAATAAATTTCTAGTCTCAATCTGAGACCACCTCAGTCTGGACTTCACTGTTCGTATCACTATCAGCATTTTGGTCAAAATCATTCAACAAGTCTCTAGGAAGTTCCAAACTTTACCACATCTTCTTTTCTTCTTCTGAAGCCTCCAAACTATTCCAACCTCTGTCTGTTACCCAGTTCCAAAACTTCTTCCACATTTTCAGGTATCTTTATGGCAGTGCCACACTTTTCTGGTGCTGATTTCCTGTTTTTGTTTATTCTCACACTGCTGTTAAGAACTACCTGGACTGAGTAATGCATGAAGAAAAGAGATATAATT
The DNA here is from genome assembly GCF_000951035.1 of Colobus angolensis palliatus. Classification (NCBI taxonomy): domain Eukaryota; kingdom Metazoa; phylum Chordata; class Mammalia; order Primates; family Cercopithecidae; genus Colobus; species Colobus angolensis. Next base: position 8,207,461 of record NW_012121043.1, on the reverse strand, counting down.
GACTCACAGTTCCACAGGCTGTAGAGGAAGCATAGCTAGGAGGCTCCAGGAAACTTATAATCATGGTAGAAGGTGAAGGGAAAGCAAGCACATCTTACCATGGCGGAACAGAGAGAGAGAAAGGGGAAAGTCCCACACACTTTTAAACCATCAGATCTTTAGAGAACTCACTCAATATCATGAGAACAGCAAGGGGGATACCATACCCATGATTCAGTCATCTCCCACAAGGCCCCTCCTCTAATTCAACATGAGATTTGGGAAGCGACACAAATGCAAACTATATTATACACATTGAAAAGATATACAGTCTGAAAGTGAAGTTCAGTACTTTAACTCCCTAATCAACTATTATCTGCTAAGAAAAATGCTAACAAGTTATTACAAGTACTAAAAATAAAGTATACTTTCAAATACTCTGAAAGTAAAAAGCAACCTTCTTGAATATAATACAGTCGATATAATCAAACTCGTGAACTGAGTGTCAAAAAACTAAACATCATGTTATATTGTTTCACGTGACCGTGTGAAGAGACCTCCAAACAGGCTTTGTGTGAGCAACAAGGCTGTTTATTCCACCTGGGTGCAGGCGGACTGAGTCTGAAAAAGGAGTCAGCAAAGGGTGGTGGATTATCATTAGTTCTTACAGGTTTTGGGATAGGTGGTGGAGTTAAAAGCAGTGTTTTGGGGGCAGGAGGTGGATCTCACAAAGTACATTCTCAAGGGTGGGGAGAATTATAAGGAACCTTCTTAAGGGTGGGGGAGATTGCAAAGTACATTGATCAGTTAGGGTGGGGCAGAAACAAATCACAATGGTGGAATGTCATCAGTGAAGCTATTTTCACTTCTGTGGATCTTCAGTTGCTTCAGGCCCTCTGGAGGTATATGTGCAGGTCGCTGGGGATATGATGGCTCAGCTTGGGCTCAGAGGCCTAACAGTTATTACAAGCTAAATACTTTTTTGTTATTAAATCTTCAGAAACTAGTGTAGTCTCTCATCCTTAAAGGGATGAAATATATTTTTGGTGAATTAATGAATATGAATAACCACAATAGTAAATCAAGTGAAAGCCTTAGTCATTTTTATTAAATGTTTGCACTTTGATGGACCAGTTCATAATATTGTTATAAAATGGTGCTCGATCTGTTATTTCTGCCTTTAAATAAAACTTTGTAATAAATCTGGACTCCTTCAAACTCTAATGTCGCTTTTATACACTTCTGATTCTTCTGTATTTCTCACGTATCCACCAGAGTTTTCAACTTGTAATAATTGCTTGATTTTTGTAATCTGCCCAGGAAAACAAAATGGGTCAAGCTGTCAGGAATTTACCTTGTCCACTTTTTCTTCAGTCAATCAATAAGAATTTGGCAAGTAGCACTTGCAAACATTCAGTCTGTGTTCTGACGTTATGCTGACAATTAAGGTAAAAGTAAACCATTTGCAAACAATGGTTTTAACGTGTTTGGACTTTTGAGACATTTTTAAGCAATTTGTGTTTGCTTATATGATGCATTCCAGAACACAACCAGTAGTTTATTTCCTGGCCTCAATAAATGAGAACAAATCTTTAATGCCAATTTTCTGAGGTCAAATGCTAGGAACTTCAATGTTTTGCTATTATGAGAATTAAAAAGAAGTACGATTACTTAAAACCTCTAAAATCTAAATCTAATAATTTCTCTTCCTGTGTCTTCTATGACCTGATTCATCGAAGCCTATTAGATAACAAAATAATTGGCATCAGTACAACTTTAAAACTCTGGCTTTACTCCTAGTGGTTTTATCTATATTGCCCTTACCTTTAAATGCTGTTCCTCAGGAGGAATCCCTAATTATTCTTTTTAACGGCATATTTTGTCCATCAATGGAGTCTTTTAACATCAAATATTCACATTTTCTTCCAGAGGAACACAGAGTAAGGGCTAAGAAAGTGTTCTTATTTTCAGCCTCAAATGTAAGTATAAATAAGAAATTAATTCATACACACATATACACACTATCCCCTAATGCATGCATTTTTTTCTATAAAGACATTTTTATTTTCTTCTAAACATTCATAATCCTGATATCTCATATTACACCATATTGAAAAAAAAAGTCTGAGCTTGACTTGTTACTGGCTTTTTTGTTATTAAACAGCATTAGTTTAAATAGAAATTCCCTTCTTGTTACACTTCATCATTTCCACAGAGACACTACATTTTAAATGTTCCAGATCGGTGGTATTTATTACTACAAAGTAAATGTGGCTTACAGGTTGAACCTCCTATTTTAATGTACATATTGAACTAAAAGGTAACAACAGTTGGAACTGTTGGAAATGTTTCCACTACATATTTTATTTAAGTAATACATTTATCATTACTGCTTACAGTAGAGCTATGAAAATTAAAAAAATTTCCCTGAAACAGGTCCCAAGTTTCTCCAGTTCTTTTGACTTTTAAGTAGTTTTGTAGTAGATGAAAAGAATGGTAAACTATAAATTCTTTCGGTGCCATAATGAAAAGGACTGCCTCATACTGAGCTGTCAACAATATTTGACCTTAAATTTATACAAATTGTCTTATAATTTAACTGTCAATTAAATAATTTATTTTATTTAATAATATTATTTTATAAATCTCATGTATTATTTATTCACATATTTTAATTTGAAAGTAGATATGTAACTACACTGCAATATAATTTGTCAGTCTATGATGCTATTTTTAAAGGAGAAATACATAATGACTATAAAGATCAAACTACTCTTTAATCTGAGAAAAGTACCTCCAGGCTCTGATAGAGCTACAGATTGCCTACAGGATGAAGCACATATGTTAATGTCTGAATTCCAAGTTCTATGCTGGCAAAGGTGAATTAATTGGTAAAATTGAGCTGCATAAACACAAATACCAATTATTCAGGACCAAATCTTCTATGCAGGTATTTATAAAAATTACATGGTTACTACATCAAATACACAGTGGTTATGCAAAACATAGTACAAGTTTTTTTCATCTGTGGATAGCACTCTTAGGAAATTCAGTTATTGTCACATTAGACTTCCGATAAGTGCCAATATGGCCAACCAAGAAAGAGTGAAACTCCTGGTTATATTCAGGATTCCAGGAAAAAAAATCAACTTGGAATCTTCATTAGCCCCTCCAGATCCACTCTTTACCCTTTTCCATCCTACACTTTGCGGCAAGAAGCTGACCTGTTGAAATACATCAGATCTCCTATGCCCTCTGCCTGTAGCAGGGAGACCCAGGGGAATTTAAGAGAAGGGAATGAAAGAGAGTCAGAGCTTTAATTGCCCTGGTGCCCTGCCTTTGAAGTCACCTCAGGCAAGTAACTATACCACTTGATAAAAGTGAACTGCTGTTCTCAAGGTGGCCTATTCTACACTATTCCTTCTGGTTCTGAAAATCTTCCCTATTTTCTCATCACATTTATACCTAGAGAGGTTAACATTTTCTTCCGGTAGCAAGGTTCTGGGATTCTGTACCATTTTTGGTGGTTTTGCAAGACCCCAGACATTTTTTTTTTAATTAGGCTTTTTATTAACAAACCCTCTTCAAATATTGTCCTAATTTCAGTGTACCATCTACTTTCTGTCGTCTACTACAGTAATTGAGGCCAGGAGTATCCTGGTAACTTATCCTCAAAATGGCATTATAGGATTTAGTTGGTAATATACTGTAGTCCAGGAGCTCACAGATAACATCTATGCTGGGAAAAATGAGACACAAGTAACTTATGGCACGTGGTGGCTAGTCATAAGGCACCCATGGCTGAGGGCCATGCACAGAAATTCTTAATAAGTGACAAAGTTGCAGCACCAATTAAACACTCAACACCCCCAGGCCTGTCATGCTAACGAAACTGGTGGGAAAGGAGAAGGATCATTTAACATGGAAGGGGAGCAATTAAACAGACATGAAAGAGGCTAAAGATTTTGAGACTTCTAATTTCCCTACTGTTTCTTCCATCTGAAAAAAAAAAAAAAAAATCAGTCCATCCTAAACACCTAGTTGCACCTGAAACAATTAGCCTCATAAGATGATAAAATTATTTACAGAATTACCTCCTCTTCCTTTCCTTCCTTTCAGATCTGTAACAAGTGTTATATTTCAACCTAGTCCAGATACTGAGGCACAAGATCTGTTCAAAGAGGAGATAGTCTATACACCAAATGAGTTAAAAAGCCCTCACAAGTCTAAATTGGTGGGAGACGGGTAAATATGTGTGATGTTTGGTTCTAAGTGTATTAGATCACAGATATAATTTAAGATTCATTAGGCATATGCATGCCATCATTAATCAGCATAGGTATATTCATACTGGCTTCAATGTTGTACGCTTGAGCACTCATACATGGCACTAATATTCTGTTAGGTTGGCTAATCTAAGTTTTTCCTCAACAAAGAGTTGTAATTAATGAAGTTGAAAGGCAAAAGCTCCCTTATTGTACTTTAAAGGAAAAAGTCTTAAATTGTAAGGTAATAGAGTTGGAATGGATTTATTATGTGGAATCCTCTTAGTCATTGCTTAGCCTCATCATCCTGGAATATCTGGAAAGACATTCCCTCAACAAGATATTAAGAGATGTCTGAATAAGGGAGGCATGAATATTCTTGATGACCTCTCTGGTGACTATACTTTGTGGGCCAGAGACACCAACATGAGATGCTATAATGTAAGTTGTCTCTGTGATCTCAGTGGTAATAATGGGCTTCTAGAGTGGTTGAATGCAGGAGGAGACATTTAACCATTACAGAAAAGGTGTGTGTCATTATACAATAAGCCAAAGAGAGAAAATGGTTGCCATAGTGTCCTGGCTCATGGAAATCTGTGACTATTGCTAATGACTCACAGTCCCAGAAATGAAGTAAATTCATCCCTAGACATCCAGTAAAGTGATTCTTGAAATACATAGGATTATAAAGTCTAGATTTGGTGGCCAAAAATCTAACCCCAGTTGCCATTTTAGAGAGATTCACAGCTTAGATATCTCACCTAAGGCATTTTAAGACTCACAGCCCATCCCATAATAAAGGTTGAGTCTGATGGGTTTGAAAAAAAAAAGAAAACTTGCATTGAGTTCCCCAAATATACCCCTTACCAGTTAACAAAATAACTATAGAATGGGAAATGTCCATACTTCAGAATGTCTTAGTGGTTATTAATTAGTGGTTTTGAATTCATGCTTACACTCAGAGACCCAAAATACCGTAATGTTTCACTAGTCAGAGTTAGCCTTGAGCTGTTCCAGGAGTGGTTTCAAACATACAGTAGAAATAGAGTAAATTTAATAGCAGAATGTTGATGTTGATTCCCTAATATGTGGAACAAGGAACAGATGTTCCCTTCCTGAAGACAGTAAACCAAAATGCCACATCCCTGGAGGAGAGAGATTAGTGCCACCGTCAAAATTTAAGAGATGCAAGGATCATGTTTTCCAGCACACTACCAAGTAACTAGCCTGTCCGGTCGGTGCAAAAGCCTGAAGGATCATAGAGAATGTCAGTGGATTATGTTGAAAACTTAATCAGATAGCAATGCCCACCACAGCTATGGCTCCACATGGGGTATCTTCAAGGACGCAAACTCAAAACAAGTTTTAGCACCTAGTACGTAACACATAATTTATTTTCTGCAAAATTCAGTAATGAAAATCACAAACAGTTTGCATTTATGTGTCAGACACAACAGTGTAAGTTTACTGTCTTGTCATAGGGCTGCCAACTCTTCAGCTTCCTTTTACAATACAGTATACAGGGAGTGTGTTTGCGAATGAGCCAGCATCCCAGACAACCTGCTGACTTAAAGACCTAAGTCTTTTAATGCTCATGCCTACTTCTGTTCATCTTAACGTTTATTTCTTATAATTAACAATTGTGTAATTAAGTGTCCTAGTTTATTTCTGATTACTAAAAGACTTTAAGACCTCTCTGATAAAGATCATAACAAAATTGATCTAAAATCTGCATTCATTTACTTTGATAAGAAAATAAATATTTTACAAATTCGAAGTCAGTGGAAAAAAAAATATTAAGATTCTCAAGACCACTAAAAGGAACATATCTGTCCATAGACAGATTATTTTAAAATCTCCCTTCTAACTTATGAATCCACTAGAAAAGCCCTCTATTTGTTCCAAAGAAAAGCATAGCTAAGCATAGAAAAAGCTGTGATTATTGCTTTTTTAAATTCACTTTCAGCATAATTTTAAGGAAAGAGAAAAATGATAGTCTCATTGATCATGACATAGCAAATTAAAGTTTATTTATTCATTTATAAAAGTTATTTGTCTTATAACGTGCATGTAATATAGATTATGCAGCTGGGCAAGGCAACAACATAAGAGAGACCATGTAAAGCTTGCTCCTGCCCTTAAACTTCCTACACCCTAGTAAAGGCTGATAGAATGCCTGCCATGAGGTAAATTGCTGACCTCCAAACAATGAAACCCTTGGCTCTTACAAACATGCATACACACATACACACGTGGCACTTAGTTCTGCCGATTGTCATGTCCTGGCTCTATTCTCCTTCGGGTGTGAAGAGCCAGAGCTGCTCTCTAGCCCTAGAGCTCAAAACAAATCCCTAGGACCTGTGTATAGAATAGCAGGTAATCCTTACGTGCAATTTTAGAGATCATTTTTGTGTGGTTTCCCTATCCCTTTCACCTGCTCGGAAGTGAACTTTCACACTCTGCCTGTTATCCAGAATTGTGCTTTTAGAAAGATTTAGCCATTGCTGAAAATAATAAAAATAGTAATGTGGGAAAATGAGAGGTTGTAAAAGTGTTTAATAGATTTGTTACTAAGAAATGGTTCTGAATTTGATTTGTTTACATTTAATGTTTCCTGTGGTTAGAAATTTGGATGTTTGTCTCCCTGAGGACATAATGAAATGTCAAGGTCGCCTATTTAACGTCCTGAGGGTTCTTCAGAGAATATCATCAGCTCCTACAAATTTGTTCAAGAAAATATTTTTATTTCACTTATTTCTATTACCAAAAATTTGACTTGAAGGCTTTAATGAGAGGTTTAGTTTTAGAATGAAGTTCTTCTAAGAGGCATCAAACTGATAGGTGCATTAGAAGGTCATGCCAGGTTATTCACAATGGATTAGAAAGTAATATTCTCAACCATTTGACACAACACATTAAACAAGGCCTTTATGGTACTTATGAAGTTGTGGGTACCGTAAACCTGTGAGGACATGAAGGTAACAAGATCTCAAATTACTTCATTTTCAGAGCTAGAATAAAATGTTTAAAAGCATCTAAATTCTAAAATATTTTCTCGTTCAGACCCAGAGAATAAGCTATTAAAATACAATAGAATTATTAAGTTATTAACCTAAACTTCTCATTTATTTCTATGCCAACAAAATTTGTCCTCTCAAATAATAAAATATTATTTAAAATATATTTCTACGTTGCATAACAGTTTGCCTGTGGATACATTGCATTATGTGACTAAATTATTCAGTGTGGAACACACTGATTAATATTGGAAAACAGTTTTCCAATTTCTCAATTACTGTGAATCCATGTTTATAACCTCTAAAATTTGTCAAAGCAAATCTAGAGCAGCTTTGAAACTGTCACCTATTTCTCAGATGCCTGGTAAACATAACCAGCTGTTATTTTGATGGCCATGATAGTAAATGTAATGCCTTTTTTCCTATCTCTGACATTCTTCTATATGTCTCTATGTTCAACAAATATAAAAAAGTCCAAAAATTATTTGTAATATAGCTATAATGTTCCATAGAACTTCCTCCATAATGTTCTAATGTTATTAACCCTATTTGGAAGGAACGGATATTAAGGAGAAAAGGATTCACTCGCTTAACTATAGGACGTTTTTTGCTTCTGAAGATTCCACACAGAAATAAGAAGAACAACAATGGAAAGGCCCCATTTCTTTGAAAAATGTTTAGAAATTTATTTTAAAGGATTTAAAAGAAATACAAAGAATATGTTTCTATCATTTGATAATACTGATGGTGAACTTAGGAAGAAAATATAAACTTACCATACTTTATTAATAAAGAAAACTCAGACTTTTTAATTTACACATTTTTAAATCATTTTCACTAAGAAATGTAAACATATATGGAAGGTATTAGAAGAGCAGTATGGGAAGAAAAGGGAGGAAAATGAAGGCATATAAATAAAGCTAATACATGTAAAAACAATCTAACTTGGAGTCTAAATGAAGCTTGGAAGTAAACCAACACATGTGTAAAATCTCAAGATAGCAAGTTTGTCGGTGTATTTTTAAAATTAATTGGAATGGAGGTTTTCAGACCTCCTCCCCAAAGATGCTGATTCTTTGGTTGTCTTGCCCTTGACAGGGCATAGTTAATGCAATGGCTACTTACTATTAACCTTTTGCACAGAAATATTAAAACACCAAGAGATATCCTACTGAAACCCCTCAGCTCTAGAGACTCTTTTCTGCTCTCACTGCCTGACATCAACCCAGGTAGTGCAGTGCCTCCATTTTATTCTTATTTATTTATTTATTTATTTATTTATTTATTTATTTTTGCTTGCTGGCCTGCTCTCCTGAGGTGCTCAAAGCAGTTTGATGTTATTCATAGAATCCAGTTTAGTGAAATTTTATAAACCCCAGCCATGTAAAATGTGACCTCCCTGAAAACCAGGATTTTCAATTTTCAAAGATAGTGAGATGTTGACAGGAGCCTATTCTCTATCCCACACTGAATGCCAGAAATTACAGAATTTAGCTTTGAAGGATGCCCCTCTAGAAAATCGACTGTTCAGTAAACATATAACCTACTAGAGATCAGTGTCCTAGCCTTGAAGAGTTTGTCCCAAAGCTAATTCCTTTGCTAAATAGCCCATTTCATCATTCTAGTAAGTTGATTGCTTCTGGTGGATGTTTAAGGCTAGTGGATGTTATAACAATGTTTTTGATTTTTGTGCCTCTTTTTCCATCAAATGGTACCCTGGGTTTGAGGCAACAGCTTGTAGGATAACAAGTTCATAAATAAGACACTCTATAAGCAATCAGATAGTAGTGATGATGGAGGCATCATCACTGTGGATAAGAAACACCAACTCATATCTAGTATAAGTATTTATTGATTGTAATAAGAAATAAATGCTGCCTCCTCCAGGACAGAAGTGAAGTGTATTAACCCTGTCATCAGTAGCTAGTTGGTTTTCCCAGGGAATAGTTCCATTTTAGGAGCTTACCATCAGTCTCTTATGCTGCCAGATTAGACATTCAGAAGAAGCAGTAGCTTTTGGTGGAAGGGAGACTATGCAAACTCTGGCAAAAGGAAGACTATGCAATTGAGTCCAGGCATAACCTTCATCCCTGCTACCATAGCTGCTCTTTTTATGAACCCATTACACAAGAACTAAAGTTACTAAGAGACCAAATGACATCCAGATCATGTCATTCTGTCCATTGATTTGTGAGATTCTCATCTGCAATGGTGGACATTTAAAAAGTCTGCATTCTTTGTGCCCTTCCCCATAGGTCCTTCTACCACCCTCTTCTCCAAATCTCCTGGTCCTGATCTTCTAGTCTTGTTCGTTTATATATCTGTTTGGTCAATCAGGCTATTTTATTTTCACTGCTAAGGTATGTATGTGTGTGGATATACACACACACACACACACACACACACACACGCCTTAGACCACTTCTTCCCAACTTCCTCCATGAGGTGAATGATGGAATGAACTGTGCTCATTACTGTACATTAGGAGGGTGGATTTCCCTTCACCGGTGCTCCTAGTGGGGCTATAATGGAGCAAGGTAGGTGAGCACCATCTTGTGCTGGCATTCTGGAATCAAATTCAAGTGCTTTACTTCTCTTTCAGTTAATGCCCATGAGGTTATAAGTAGGAGTTGAAGTGAAACAGAGGTAGGTTCCAAGGGAGTCTGGACCACATATTCACATAATTATTCATGGCTTCTGGATCTAACCCAGCTCAATCTCAAATGTGCAATTTCTATTACCTAAAGGGTTGTGGTATTCATACTTGAATTTGTGACCCAGTAAATCTGACAATAGCCAGGCTCTTCCAGGCAACTGTGATTAAAGCTCCCACCTGCTTACATTAAAGTAACCTATCTGAACCATCTGGTTTTGGCATATACTAGAAGGATGAAATAAGTAGGGAAATGATGAGGACCACCACACTTGATTTTTTCAAGTTCCTGATAATAAAGAGTCTGAAATTTATTTTGTATATTGTATGACATAGAGATCCAATCTGATTTTCTTCTAGTTGTTTTCACATTAAATAAACTATTCTTTCTCATTGAATTTATACAGTGTCTTAGAAACAAATAACATTTTCAGGTGTACTGGAGTCTATTGATGAATTGTCTTCCAGTTCCACTGATTTATTAATATACCACTGCCATACAGATTTTGTCATAGTAGCTTTGTTGTATGTTCTTAAATCTGATAAGTCTCAATTCGTTATTTGCATTGATGTTAAAATATCTTCACTATTCTAAAGCATATAATCTTGCAGGACATTTTGAGGTTATTTTATCCAGTCTATATCAGTCTATATCTTTCCAAACAGTGCTTGAAGTCTAGTATATTCATTATAGAAAATATAACTTTTATGTGGCATTAAGTCTCTCATCTAAGAAGAGGGTTTGTATTTCCATTTGTTATATCTTGTTTTATATCTTTCCTTTACATTTAATAGAATCCTCTTTGACTCTTACTACTCTCTTAGTAAAGTTATTTCTAAAGATTTTATATTTGGGGTACTCATTTGATTAAAGTTTTTATCTAATTTACAGTAATATGCTCTGATTGCCAGAAGGAAAGCTATTGTTACTTGTTCAGATACTCCTTATCTTACAATGGGATTACATCTTGAAAAACCAATTGTAAGTTGAAATATAAGTCAAAAGTGTGTTCTAGACACAACGATATTTTTAACTTACAGGGCGTTTATCCAGTATCCAGACACAACTCCATCATACGTCAAGGAGCATACCAAATGAATATCACTTTTGCACTATTGTAAAGTCAAACCATCATAATTTGGGGATCATTTATATTAATAAAATTACCTTACCACATTCTTGGATTGGTTTTTAACAGTTTATTAAAGTACAACTGAAGTACAATATATTTAAAGTGTACATTTGGTAAGACTTGGAACATATATCTTGTATGTACCTATGAAACAATCAAGATATTGAATTTAATGATTGACCCCAAAAGTTTTCTCATGCCTTTTGTAATCCTTTTTCTCCCACCCCAATCATCTAATTCTCACATCACCCCCCAATTCTAGGAAACTACCTTTATGCTTTCTGTCACTAAAAATTGGTTTGCATTTTCTAGAATTTCATGTAAATGGAATCAGTCATTCAGTATGTACTTGTTTTGGCTTGGCTTCTTTCACCCAGGATATTATTTTCAAAACCATTACCTTTTTTTTTGTTTTTTAACCAAGTGCTAGTATTAGTAGTTCATTCTTTCCCATTACAGAGCAGTGTTCCATTATATGAATATCAAAAATATGTTTATTCATTTACCTATTGATTCATATTTTGTGATTTTCCTTTTTTTCATAATTTCAACTTTTATTGTAGATTAAAGGATATGTAGGTCAGTTACATTGGTATATTGCATGACACTGAGCTTTGGAATACAAATGATGCCATCACCCAGATAGTGAGCATAATACTCAATGGACATCTTTACAGCCCACGCCCTCTTCTTCCTTGCCTCCTCCATCTTGTAGTCCCCAGTGTCTATTGTCCCCATCTTTCTATTTATGTATACTCAATATCTAGTTCTCACTATGAGAACATGCAATATTGGTGTTGTTTTTATCATTAATTTGTTAGGATAGAGGCCTCCAACTCCATCCATTTTGTTGTAAAGGACATAATCATATTCTTTTCATGGCTGCATAGTATCCCATGGTGTATATGTATCATATTTTCTTTATCACATGCATTGTTGGTGGACACCTAGGTTGATTCCATGTTTTTGCTATTGTATTCCCTCTTTGCATCCATGTGTACTCATTGTGTAGCTCCCCCTTATAAGTGAAAACATGTAGCATTTAGTTTTCTGCTCCTGCATTAGTTTGCTTAAGATAAGCAAACCTTCCAGTTCCATCCACAGTGCTGCAAAGGACATAATCTTGTTTTTTATGTCTGTGTAATATTCCATGGTGTTTATGTACCACATTTCCTTTATCCAGTCTACTGTTAATGTTGATTCCATGTCTTCACTATTGTGGATAGCAAACATGATGAATATACATGTTCATGTGTTTTTATGGTAGAACAATTTATATTCCTTTGGGTATATAAACAATGGGATATCTAGGTCAAATGGTAGTTCTGTTCTAAGTTCTTTGATACATTTGAAAACTGCTTTTCACAATGTCTGAAGTAATTTACATTACCACAAGCAGTGTATAAGTGTTTTCTCCACAACCTTGTCAGCCTCTGTTATTTATTGACTTTGTGACTTTGAAGATAGCAGACAGTTGGGTATTGTCTTTTTATCCAGCATGCCACTCTGTGCATCTTAAGTGGGGCATTTAGACCATCTACATTCAGGGTAAGTATTGATATGCAAGACTATTATTTTTTTATTATTATTATTATACTTTAAGTTCTGGAATACATGTGCAGAATGTGCAGGTTTGTTACACAGGTATACACATGACATGGTGGTTTGCTGCACCCATCAACCCATCATCTACATTAGGTATTTCTCCTAATGCTATCCCTTCCCTGGCCTCTCAGCCCCTGACAGGTCCTAGTGTGTGATGTGCCCCTCCCTGTGTCCATGTGTTCTCATTATTCAATTCCCACTTATGAGTGAGAACATGCAGTGCTTAGTTTTCTGTTCCTGTGTTAGTTTATTGGGAATGATGGTTTCTGGTTTCATACATGTACCTGCAAAGGACATGAACTCATCCTTTTTTATGGCTGCATAGTATTCCATGGTGTATATGTGCCATGTTTTCTTTATCCAATGTATCATTGATGGGCATTTTTGTTGGTACCAAGTCTTTGCTATTGTGAAGAGTGCTACAATAAACATACGTGTGCATGTGTCTTTATAGTAGAATGATTTATAATCCTTTGGGTATATAACCAGTAATTGGATTGCTGGGTCAAATAGGATTTCTGGTTCTAGACCCTTGAGGAATCACCACACTCTCTTCCACAGTAATTGAACTAATTTGCACTCCCATCAACAGTGTAAAAGCATTCCTATTTCTTCACATTCTCTCCAGCATCTGTTGTTTCCTGACTTTTTAATGATCACCATTCTAACTGGCATGATTTTGATCCTGTCTGCCTGGCCTCTGAACCCAAGCCAAGCCACTGGATCCCCTGTGATTTGCACCTATACACCCAGATGGCCTGAAGTAACTGAAGAATCATAAAAGAAGAGAAAATGCCCTCCCCCTGCCTTAACTGATGACATTCCACCACAAAAGAAGTGAAAATGGCCAGTCCTTGCCTTAACTGATAACATTCCACCACAAAAGAAGTGAAAATGGCCAGTCCTTGCCTTAAGTGATGACATTACCTTGTGAAATTCCTTTTCCTGGCTCATCCTGGCTCAAAAACTTTCCCCACTGAGCACCTTGTGACCCCTACTCCTGCCCGGCAGAGAACAACCCCCCTTTGACTGTAATTTTCCTTTACCTACCCAAATCCTATAAAACGGCCCCACCCTTATATCCATTCACTGACTCTCTTTTCAGACTCAGCCCACTTGCACCCAGGAGATTAAAAAGCGTTATTGCTCACACAAAACCTGTTTGGTGGTCTCTTCACATGGATGTGCATGACACTGTCATCATTTTGCTGGCTGTTTGTTTTGCAGACTTGATTGTATACTTGCTTTATAATGTGTGTGGTATATGTTTTTGAATGTATTTTTGTGGTAGCAGGTTTTGATCTTTTGTTTCCATATTTAGCACTCCCTTAAGGACCTCTTGTAAGACTGGTCTAGGGGTAATAATTTCTCTTGGCGCTAGCTCGTCTGAGAATGATTTTATTTCTGTTTTGCTTGTGAAGCTTAGTTTAGCAAGATATAAGATTCTTATATTTATTTTCTTTAAAAATGCTAAAAATAGGACCCTAATATCTTCTGAATTGTAAGGTTTATGCTGAGAAGTCTGCTGCTAGACTCTTTGAGTTCCATTTGTACATGACCTGACCTTACTCTCTAACTGCCTTTAAGATTTTTTCCTTTGCATTCACCTTCATGAAGCTGATGACTATATGCCTTCGGGCACATCTTTTATAGTATCTCACAGAGGTCCTCTGTATTTCTTGAATTTGTATGTTCTCTTCTCTAGCAAGGTTGGGGAAATTCCCATGGACAAATATTTTTACTCAAATATACTCAAATATGTTTTCATACATATACTCAAACATACTCAGAGATGCTTACTCTCCTTTTTTTTCAGGAATGACAATGAGTCATAGATTTGGTTTCTTTACATAATCCAATATTTTTTAAGTTTCTTTATTTTTATAATTCTTTTTTCTCTATTTTTGTCTGAGTTGACTTGAAGAACCAGTCTTTAAGCTCTGAGATTCTTTCTTCAGCTTGATCTATTCTGATGTTACTGCTTTCAATTGTATTATAGAATTCTTAATGTGAATTCTTCCATTCCAGAAGGTCAGTTTGTTTCTTTCTTAAAATGATTATTTTTACTTCCAACTCCTATATAGTTTTACTGGATTCCTTAGATTCCTAGGATCAAATTTCAGCTTTCTCCTGGAGTTCAATGAGCTTCCCTGCCTTCAGATTCTGAATTCTATGTCTATCATTTCAGTCATCTTAACATGGTTAAGCACCATTTTGGGGGAACTAATGTGTAGGTTGGGATTTAAGGGGACACTCTGGCTTTTTGAAATGCCAGAGTTCTTGCAGTGATTCTTTCTCATGTGCAATGGATGGTGTTCCTTTGACTGAGATGTAAGCTGTGTAACGGTTGCCTTTATTTCTGGGCATTTTCAGTGGGCCAAGGCTCTGTACAGAATCTTTGTTTGTGGCAAAATTTTTGCCTTAGTTTTGACAGGTGCTATATACTGGCAAAATATTTTGATGTTTTATTTTGGGCTGTAATCCAGTAGGTGGCAATTAAGAGTGTTGGCTAGCACATAGGCTCTTAGTCAGCTGCATGACTCTCATGTATTTTGGTACAGTTGGCAGTAGTGCTCTGTGGTGAGGTGGGGGAAGAGATGGCACCGTCACCTGGTCTGTTCTTGGGCCTTAGAGGAGCTCTCTTCAGTCACTGGCTCCATGCCCACATTTTCTTTGTTGGATATGCTGAGCTATAGGGCTCCATCAGGCATGAACTGTACCCTTCCTGAGGCAGCCCTGCAGAGGGAAAGATGCCTCACACTCCCACTGGCTGCAAACCCAGATGGCTCATCCCTCTCAATATTCTGAGAGTGAGGGCTGCTCCTCGCCTGACACATCCCAGATCAGTGATTCCTGATCAGCTAGGGGCAGCACAGCTGTTTCCCAGAGGAATTCAAAGTTGAATGCAACCACAGAGCCAGTCAGAATTGAGTCTGCTCTGCTGGAAGCCCCAGCAGGCATGTCTCACTCAGCTACAAGCAGCAGGGGTGGGTGAAGTGGCTTGCTCCACCATCTGGGTGCTTCCCAGGGGATCAGGGAGCTGTATTCTCTGGCAGAGTTTAGACAGAAGTGGGGCCACCATGAGGGAAGCTGGCACTAAGCCTCAACTGGCAAGGGGGAGTAGAAGCAATCTTACTGCTCCCAGGCACCATGACTGCAGCCTCTACTGGGGCTGTGGCAGTTGACACCAGGCTGCTCCAGGGTCCAAGACCTGTGGGAGTCCCCTTGGTCTTGAGTCTTATCTCTGCAAAAACTCCAGGTAACTCTCTATATCAATTTAGAGGCCCAGGGGAGTCAGGGGGATTCTCCCATTCCCAGGATTGCACAGATCCTTGTTGGAAGTGTGGGTCCT
Source organism: Colobus angolensis palliatus (assembly GCF_000951035.1). Lineage (NCBI taxonomy): Eukaryota > Metazoa > Chordata > Mammalia > Primates > Cercopithecidae > Colobus > Colobus angolensis. The sequence continues at coordinate 8,191,457 of NW_012121043.1, read as the reverse complement.
CTGGGGACTTTCACTCAGTCACTATTTCCCCATTTTGGGGAGCTTCCTCTGGCTCCACATCAATTTCAGATAGGCTGCTGCTCAGCTTTGCTCTTCTCTGTTCTCTGTGTCCTCTCAGTCTTTTCATGGAACCTGATGTGGTTTCTTAGATGGTTGTCTTGCAGGGTCAGTGATTACTTACTACTTTGCTTCCTCTCTGTGAGAGTGATGCATACTGGCTTCTAGTCCACCATCTTGACCCCCCTCCACTTTTTTAATACTACTAAAGTTACTACAAACCTGCATGTATGTCTTCTTATAGACATATGCTTTCCTTTCTCTTGATGTGTGGAATAAAATGCCTAGATCACATAATAAGTCATTGTTAACTTTATAATAAATTGCCAAACATTTTCCAAAACTGTTGTAGAATCTTACTTTCTCACCAGCAGTGTATGAGACTCCCATTTATTTACATTCTCATCAACATTTGGCATGGAAAGTCTTTTACATTTTAGCCGTTCTTACAGGTTTACAGTGTTACCACATTGTAATTTCAATTCACATTTCCCTAATGATAAACATCTCTTTCTGTGCTTATTTTTCATGCATATAACTTCTTTTTTCTAAGTGTCTATTTACATTTCTTGCCATATTTTAACTGGGTTTTTGTTATAATATGCTCTCTTGAGAATTCCTCATACGTTCTAAAAATTATTTCTTTATCACATGTATAATTTGCAAATATTTTCTCTTAGCTGGTGGCTTGTCTTTCCATTCCTTTAACAGTGTATTTCAAAGAGCTAACTTTTGAAATTTTGATCAAGTTTAACTTAATCATTTTTTTATAGATCACAATTTTTATGTTGTAACAGTGGATCACAAAGACTTTTATGTTTTCATCTGGAATTTTTTACACTTTTAGGTTTTACATTTCAGCTGGTAATACATTTTGAATTAAATTTTGTACTCACTCTGAGATGCAGGTTAAAAATCATTGTTTTGCATATGTGTTTCCAGTTGTTCCAGCATCATTTGTCAAAAAGACTATTTTTTTTCCCACAGAATTGCTTTTGTGCCTTTGCCAAAATTGTCAGAGAGGCAAATTGTCAGAGATCTTCAGGGAAGATCACTTGAGGCCAGAAGTTTGAGACCTGCCTAGGTAACATAGTCAGACCCCACCTTTAAAAACAAATTAAATTGTTAGTATATTTGTGGGCCTATTTCTTAACTCTATTAGTTTCCATTGACCTATTTTTGTATCTTTATGCCTATACCAATCAAAACATTACTGTAGCTACACAAATCATAATGTATTAAAATCAGATAATATCAGTTATCAATTATTTATTTTTCAAAGTTGTTGTACGCTATTCTAGGTCTTTTGTGTTTCATGTGAATTCTATAATCAGTTTGTCAGCCTTTAAAATAGTTTTAGTATAGATATTTTTAATAATTTGGTTCTTAAACTTTATATTCAAATTAAAAGTGGCTTACCTACCACTGTTACAGTGATGTAGAATTTTGTATTTATTCACATATTTACTTTTGCCAATGAGTTCCGTACTTTCTCATACTATCATGTTGCTATTTAGTTACCTTTCATTTCAACCTAAAGAACTCTCTTTAATGTTTCTGTTTTTGTTTGTTTATTTGTTTGAGATGGGGTCTTACTCTGTCACCTAGGCTGGAGTACTGTGGGGTGATCTTGGTTCACTGCAACCTCCACTTCCGGGGGTTCAGGTGATTCTCCTGAGTCAGCCTCCCAAGTAGCTGGGACTACAGATACCCATCACAATGCCCAGCTAACTTTTGTATTTTTAGTAGAGATGGAGTTTCACCATGTTGGCCAGGCTGGTCTCGAACTCCTGATCTCAAGTGATCCACCTATCTTGGCCTCCCAAAGTTCTGGGATTACAGGCATGAGCCATCATGCCCAGCCACCTTTAACATTTCTTGTAAGGCCCAACTAGTGGTGATGAGCTCTCTCAGCATTAGTTTGTCTGGTAAAGTCTTTATTTCTCATTTTCATAGGATAGTTTGCAAGTTATAATGGACTGAATGTTCATTTCCCCCTAAAATGTGCATGTTAAAGCCTAATCTCCAATATAATGAGGTTTTGAGGTGGAGTCTTTGGGAGGTTATTAAATCATAAGGGTGGAGCCCTCATGAATGGAATTAGTGCCCTTATAAAAGAATCCCAGAGTGCCCCCTCACTCTTTCCACTGTATGAGGACACACTAGAAGATAATCATTTGTGAACTAGAAAACAGATTCTTAATAGATATCAATTCTGTCACTGCCTAGATCTTGGACTTCCCAGCCTCCAGGACTGTGAGAAATAAATTCCTACTATTCACCTGTCACCTTGTATATGGCATTTTGTTATAATAGCATAAATGGACTAAAGATAAGGTATTTGTATCACATAGTGTAGTGTCTTGCACATAATAGGTTTTCTTTTCAGTTTGTTTTATGCTGAGCTGGGGGATGAGGAGTAATGGCATCTACCAGTTCATACTGCCATCTTTACGCTCTCCCAGGTGGCTAGACTGCATCATATTGATCAGCACTTAAAGACTGTCAAAACAAATTTCGGTTCTGTGAGTAGCCCTGAAGAAGTTCATACATTAGATGCATGTATCAACTCTTTCCTTCCCTGGGAGAAGCTGAGAGCTGAAGTTTTTGTCTACTTACTCAAGGTTGAGCAGGAGGGAGGATCTATGGTGTCCACTAATCCAAATCACTATCTCTGTTCTTCTCCAGGTGGCTAGGCTGTGCCAGACCAATCAGATCTCCAATACTGGTAAGACAGATGTTAGTTTTGGGGCAGCACCAGAGAAGTTGGGGTACCGAATGCATGGACCTACTCTTTTCCTATCCAAGGGGTAGCTGCAAGCTGGGATCATTTTTATTTTAAAAAGTTTTGTGTCTTTAATTGATAAATCATTGTACATATTCATGGGATATATAGTGATGTTTTGATACATATAGTATATAGTGACCATGTTAGTGTAATAGATATATCCATCATTTCAAATATGAGTTTTCTTTGTGTTGAGAACATTCAGTATCTTCCTTCTAGCTATTTGAAACCATATATCACCGTTAACTACAGTCAGCCTACAGTGGTATACAACACAGTAATGTATTCTTTCTATTTACCTGCAAACCTTTAACAAATCTCTAGCAAAGACCTGGAATTCAAGAAAGAAAAGATCACTTAGGAAGGTAATAGAGGGAAGTTCTAGTATGACTGATTTAAAAAGAAATTACCAAAAGAGGATTCCCATTTCTAGCAGTATTGTAAGAACTATTCATCCTGGGTTTTACAAAGAAATGTATGGTAGAAGACTGTGAATTGAGCAAACTCTTGTTTCTAAACTTTAAAATTATTCTATTTATTGTAACGTCTCTCTGATTATGATTTGTGAATATCTGCTTTATTGTTGATGGTGATGTTGATGTTAATGACATTCACTTAAACTTAACATATACTGTGTTCCTTTATTCTGAAGTACTCTTGAAAAATCTTGAGTAAAACTTTTTAAAAGTTGTAGAATATTGAATATAGACTAGGTTTTTCTTACATAATCTTAGGAAAACAGGTATCAAAGATATATTAAAGATTGTGTACCCTTAGCAATGGTAATGGAATTACACTGAGCTTTTTATATCCTTTTGACCTCTTGGATAATCAATGAAGACTGTTGATAAGAATGTAAAATGACATATAATTGTATGTGGGATGATAACTGTCTTCTATGGATATTAAACCTGTAATTTTGACTCTGCTAGTGTTATAGTGTAATACTCATTCAAAACAGTTTAGCCAAAATTTAACCTCCATGAATAGAAAACTTGTCAGAAGTTATTTTTTAAAAAGTTTGAAATTTCTATTTTTAAAAGAGAACAGTTCGACTGAATCATCAACATTGCCTAAAAACTGATAAAAAGATTCAGTTTTGATTAAAAGTAGATTTTAAAACTGATAGGATTCTCATAGAAATGGAATCTTTCCTTATGTATTTCAAATGAATTTATTCAAAAATCATTTATTTAGCCCCAAAGATATTTTAAACACTTGGTGATCATGATGACCAGGGGAAAATTCTACCCTAAACCTCAGGTAGGTAGATACTGAAGAGCTTAAGTGAAACATATAAATGGTCATAAAGTTTCAGACTCTAAAATGGAAAAGTTCAGAGAGTTAAGAAATCACTTGAAATTGAATTTCTACCTATGAAATTATTTTAAAACTCATGGAGTATAGCATCTGAACATTTATAGTGGCTTCCACAGGACCACTTAGATGGTTTTAACTTTAAATTTATGTATTGAAAAAAGATGCAGAAACATATACCGAAAGACAAATACTAAAGGAACACGAGCCTAAGAGGACAGTACCAGAAAGTCTAAAATGAGTTAAGGTTTGTGAAAAAACTGTGTAAGAAACTAAAATCTTTCTAAGTTACAATTATATTCAGAGCAAGAACAAAGACTTTACCTGTACTATGTTTGGTAAGATTTTATAAATTGAACAAGTGACACAAAATGAAATCATAAAAATTCTATTTTACTTCCATATTCTCTGACTAGGAGAATAATTTTTAGCCTGGAGAAGGCAAAATAAATATTGGTGAAAAGCAATTGAACCTAGAGATAGGTAAGGAGATGATAAGATAGCATTTAGCTTCTCTAAATGATTTCAAGTCTCCAGGCCTAAGAAGATTACATACCAGAGTATGGTAAAAACTTGCAGATGAGATAGTGAACTGCATGAATGAAAATTTCTTATCTTGCAGCCACTGGGGGAAATAGGAGATGTGACCAGGAATCCAGAGTTAGAAACATTTAATACCGATTTTCAAAGTAGGAGGAAAAGAATGTGTCTTGGAAGAATTTATTGTTACAATTTGTGTGTGTTCTCACTATTCTAAGCCAGTAGCCAAGTCATTAATACAGCCTTGCCTCTGGGATGGTTGCAAGTGGAAAGCAGACAACTTAAGATCAATGGCACCTTCAGTCCCTTGTGAAAACTATGTTCCTTAAAGAGATTATATTAGGCAGAAGATACGATTGATGGTCACTAAATATTTCAAATATTCTTCTACAATTCCTAGCCTCCCTGGCAATTAAGTTTGGACTGCATGTCTAGTCCAGATTAGTGGATTATGAGTGGAAGTAATATATTTTATTTCTAGACCAAACCAATTGAAAGCCAGCCTTCTTCATTTTCATTATTTTCTCTTTTCCCTGACACCGGTTGTGATGGTACGATCGAAACAAGAAAGGAGACTTTTCTCCTGAATCACCAACAAGGCCAGGCTTTGACAACTCACACCAGTTTTTATGTAGATAAACGATAGATCTTTGTTGTGTTAAGCTACTCATATTTCATGGGATTTTAGGGCAGCTGCCCTCATATAATTACTCATATAACTAAAACATTTAGAGAAAGAGAAACATTGTCTGAGCAGAACTTGATAGAAAATCTAGCATTCCTCGTCATCAAAAGTAGCTATAAGCAGTTCTAAGCCCCATATTCCAATCTCATCCTCCAGAGCAAGCGACTTTCTCCTCCTATTCTGACTAACATTCTATCTTTTACTCTCATTGGGATGTTCATGAGCCAGTCACTGTGGTGTAGATAGTTAAGTTATGCTGGTTATCTTTAACCAGTCAGGGTTCATGCCTGGAGATGATGTGGGTCAGTCCTTCCCCAACCTCATAGCTGCTATAGGTAAAAGGGAAATTAGAATGGATTTTGGGGAAAGATAGCCATCATATGTATCAAAAGGTCTCTAATGTCTCTTAGATCATTACTCTGTCCTGTTCAAAACATTTATAAGGATTCAATATCATATTTAGTGGAGTCATAAAGCTTGTAAAGAAAGACAGTATGTTAAACAACACAGTCCAGTTCTAAATGCCAATAATGAACTAGAATAATAGTTAAAATCTAGTTAAAGATTGGTTAAATAGAAATTTAAAAATTAGTATATGAGAAAAAAGTAAGGATCTAAACTTGAATTTAAAAGAACTAATATGAATATAGAACCAGGTAGGAAAAGACTATACTAACTTCCACAGGGGTAATATTTAGGGTGCTATAGTTAACAAGAAAAGCAATCAACCGACAATGCGATTGGACTGTTAAACAAGGTAGAGCAATTTTAATTGCATAAACCAACATAGAAAATCTACAATGATAGAGTGAAAAATCACATTATATTTCTATATAGATTGAAACCAATCTTGGAATCTGTGTAAATTTGGGAACATCACAATTTAAGAGGAATATCGAAAAATCAGGATCTACATAGGGGAGAATGAGCAAATTAGTTAAAGAACTCGAAGTTACATCAATTTCGGAGTAGTTGAAGGAACTGTGGATACTCAGCCATAAATGGAAGGGCTTAGGAAGAACTAGTTAGCTATCTCCGGACTTCTGAAATGCTATCATATTGAAGAATGTACAACATTTTCAGAGGGAATCACTAAGACAAAAGAATTCAAATACAAGAAAACAAATTGCAACACTATATAAAGAGGATTTTTACAACAGTCATAGATGTTCACAAATGAAAGACATTGCCTCATGGCAGAAAACTCTCATCATCAGGGTGATTTCAAACAAGAGGATTTTAGCTTGTCATAGGTTATACAGAAAGGATACAAGCATGGGATGACACTTGAACAAGATAATTTTAATGTCAATGTTTCTAGGATAATATGAAATAAGCTAGGTTTTCACTACTATGTAGAAGTAGTCTCTTCTAACGTTTAATTGACTAACAATGCTGCAATTCTACCATATAGCTTTGGATAAAAAGAAAGAATATGTTAAAGTGATTTGTACTTTTCTAGTTCATGAGACATTTGATAAATTCTGTGATTCCAAAGGACACAGAGAACATGTAATGTTTCCATTAAGTGATCTCGCTGGGCAGGGTGGCTCATGCCTGTAATCCCAGCACTTTGGGAGGCTGAGGCGGGCGGATCACGAGGTCAGGAGATCCAGACCATCCTGGCGAACACGGTGAAACCCCGTCTCTACTAAAAATACAAAAAACCAGCCGGGCGCGGTGGCGGCTCCTGTAGTCCCAGCTACTCGGGAGGCTGAGGCAGGAGAATGGCGGGAACCCGGGAGGCGGAGCTTGCAGTGAGCTGAGATATGGCCACTGCACTCCAGCCTGGGTGACAGAGCGAGACTCTGCCTCAAAAAAAAAAAAAAAAAAAAAGAAGTGATCTCACGTAAGTTAGTATTGACTCTTGAAATGACAATATTGGCTAGAATACAGTGTTTTTATATGACCCTTTCTATATCATTGGTCTACAAATAGAGGGTCTCCAAAGTCATTTACTCTTCTACTTAGGGAAATAAAACCAAGCCAAACGGGGAGCAGATAATCCCTATTTCAGCAATGCATTCACCTTGTACCTTCACAGGCCCCCCTCTGATTTTTCCAGCCATGACCAAGTCATTTGGAACAAGTTTTCTACCGCACTTCTTCCTTGGCCTCAAAAAAAACACAAAATTATAGTATCAATTTGTATCAAAATATATTTTGACTTAAACGACCAGGTATACTACTTTCCAAATTGCTCAAAGTAAAGGTCAGTTCCATTTTTAAATGAATCCAAATTTTGCGGTCAATTATATTGTTAAATATTTGTATTTAGACATTTTCAACAATTGTTCTTACAAAAGTAGGGGAAAATTTATTTGATGTCTTAATTATGTCGAATATTTATAAATTTCATGTTCCTTTAGATAATATTTATTGGTTTTTAAATTTGTATCATTATTAATGAATACAACAAAAAATACTTGAGGGGATAGATATTCCAATTACCCTGATTTGATTATTATACATTGTATACCTGTATGTAAACATCACAGGTACCCTGTAAATATGTACAACTGTTAGGTATACATAATAATTAAAGATTTCAAAAAGTTTAAAACCCACTTATAATCTACACCACACAAGGCCTAGTCCTAGCATATGTGACTTCTAGGTCCTTATCATCTCCTTCAGTCTGGGGTGGATGGATTAGGAATTTAATGCCTAAAGGTCAACACAGCTTTGTAAAGGAAGGAAGTGGGATGATGCTGGATAAGACCTTCCTCAACCTGAGGATGTTCTTGCCTCAGCTAAAAGGAAAGCCACTACCTAACTAAAGTTGATTATTCCTGTTTAGGCATTAAGATTTTTTCCAAAAAAGAAGCCAAAATTTCAATTGTTTGCATAAAACTTTTAATTTTGAAATGTTAAAATATCCTTCAAAATTTTTGAAACACTGTACAGAACAGTATCATGGGAACCAATCAAAACACATGTTCAGCTGAAGGAAAACTTCTTGCAGTCTATGAGCATATAATTTGCCCCTGTAGTCTAGAGAATGCATAGAACATAAAGAAGAGAGAACCACCGCTTTTAATCTGACCCTCTCTTCACATTCTTCCCAACTTGTCATCTCTAACTCTTCAAGTACTAACACTTTTTTTTTTTTCTCATTCCATCACAACATTTTCTTCCTTGAGGGAAAGTAACTGAAACTTCAGGAATATAATGAGAAATGTAGTAGAAAACAAACTCAGCACTATAGAGCTAAGAAGGCATGGAGTCCACTCTTGCTCCTTCTTTTAAGATAGTTTGTAACTCTCTTCAGGTTCTCCTACCTGGGACTAGAGTTAACATTAATTTTGTGACACAGCTTCAGATGTATAAGCCCAAGAGACCAGAAAAGCTTTCAATATGAATAAAAACATTTAGTAGAACTTGACTTCCATTGACATGTGTACCTTCTATACGCAGTGCTTGTTATTCAAAGTTATACTAGGCAGATGTTAGCTATTAGAAGTGATAAGTTAGGAAAAATCAAAAAGGTTGATCCAGTCTGATAAGAATGTGTTCACCTTGGTTGCCAACTCAGTTTGTAAACAAACATAACAAAAAATCCAGGAAAACAAGGAATAACTTCCTAGTGCCTCTCTAATTACTTACTTAGGAAGGCATGCCTGAAAGTTCAGTGGTTAAGGAAGCCACCAGAAGAGTAAGAACTGATGGAAGAAGGATAAAGCCTCAGGACAACTGTCTTTTCTTCCAATAGGTGAAGAAAAAAACTCTGATCATAATGCTTGTTAAAGTACACTTACTTTCCTCCCTATCTAGTACAGGAATTACAGCAGTCCTAATTCTAACATACCACACGAGCAGACACAGCAGTTACACAAAAGAGAATTAACATCATCAAAATGCTAAAAAATCAATTAATGAACTACCCAGCAAGGGAGAAAGAACTTTAGAAACAGACACAATTTTATTCCCTAGAGTGATCAAAGAAAGCTTTGTATATGAGCGACAACTCCAACTAGAACATGGGGAAAGGTATTCTTGCAGCATTACAGAGAGCACCACTTCAGATTCGGAGAATTGAACAGATTTGTGACTTGGTTAGGATTTGTGAAGAGGTATAATAAAAGTTGAGGCTGAAATGATGGACCATAGTCAGTATGAAAATTTTGAATGTCAAATTCCAAGCTAAGAAATTTAAACTTTGTTTAAGCTTCAGGGTTGACCTCTAGGATTTTCTGAAGGGGGTTGGAAACAACTGTACAATTAAATTTGAATTTTCAGAAAATATGTACTGAGCCACTTATTGGAGAGACAGAATTTGAAACTTCTTTTCCAAACTCATTTGGCAAAGGCACAGATCAATTGACCTTTAATACAGACTGAAGGTCCATCTGTTCAGGCTGGCCTACCCAAAGGGCATACTGAATACCCCTGCTCCTTGGTGGATCTGTGACTTTTGATTTGTTCTTTTTAAAAATCACGTATTTGCAACTGTAAACTGCTCCAAGGAAGCACGAAAGCCATCTTTTATAAGAAAAATAATTATGCATATTCACATGTACAATTCACTCAACATTTTTAATTATACTTCATTTAACATGTCAGTCATCTTGTTTTTCAGTGTACTTAAACTCACAAATAAATTTTATCTAAGTATTGTACTAATCTGACAACTTTGGGGAGGAAAACAATTCACCCAAAAGCATGAAATGAAGGTTAAATTTCTGATTTAAGAGTTATTTTTTCCTGTGTTTTTGAGGGAATGCTTTTGATTCTTTTGTATCTGTAAGTCTATATTCAGAATTTACGCACACACACACCCACATACATATACACACACACACACACAAGTTATACTGAACAACATAGTTTGTTTCAAATAAAATATAGATTTTTGATAAGATGGTGATTTTCAACACAACATACAGGTGGAGTTTTGGAAAATACAATTGATGTATTTTTATACAATGAAATTTGGAAAGTGCCTTTCTATCTACACATACTCACACTCTCTCCCTTTTAGGGGGAGAAGAAGGATATGACTAATGCTTTAAACTTTGTCTTTAAGCAGAGATGAATGTTCTACTTTGGACAGAAGAGATTCTTCTTTAAATCTTTGGCACATACCAGGCTATATGTACCTTATTTTTGTAAGCCATGTATTGCGAGTTTGCATACATACACTCTGTTTATAAGTGTCTCTGCATGTTTATTCTGCAGATGAAATTAGGATATCAGTATCTATTGTGTCCTCCATTCTTAGAGCATCATCTGCAAGGGGATTGATCTACCTTTAGCGATCTCTACCGCCTGCATGTTACCTGTCATTTGTTTGTCACATCAAGCTTGCACATTAAACACTCCTTTCATTTTAGTGCCAAATCTTGATAAAATTCTAAAATTAATAATACACTGAATTTCTTGAAGATGAGAAATCAGACATAGGGCTACAGAGAGTTCCGGGCCAGATTCTCCTGCTTCCAGACTATAGCAGCTTCTCAGCTAAATTTCCTTGTCAGCCCTTGGGAAGTAAATCTCAAAACCATTATTAATGGAAATCTAGTTACTGCTTACTTTCATTAGATTGAAGCAGTATAATTTGAGAGTCATATAATCTCAGTTACATGTAGCCTGACAGAGCTTGACAAAACTTAACCTTTGAACCTCAGGTTACATAAATAAGGATTATAATAATAAGTTGTCTTGATTCTCAGGGTTGTTCTAAGAATTAAATGAAATTTTATACATAAAATGCTTACTACAATGAGCAGCACAGAATAGGAACACATTATTAATTTACACGAAATGTGTTATAAATGTAACATCTCAAAATATTATAGAATTTTCGTGTCTTTAGGATGAAGTTACTTAACATAATAGGATAGCAATTTGAATGCACCAAAAAAAAAAAGTAGTCCCCAATAAGCTCATGTGATAATTTAAGGAAATCTAAGACAGATCCACTCTCCTTTAGAAGGAGAACTCCACTAAATGTATAACAATGTAAATCAATGACAGACAAACTTTAGATCGAAGTGATGGAGGAATGTTTAATGCATAGTCTTGTGTATCATTTTGCTGCTATCAGAAAATACTACAGACTGGGTAATTTATAACATCTTCACACGGCAGAAGGCTGAAAGGCAGGAGAACTTAAAACTGCATGATCCCTATTATATTATATTATATTATATTATATTACATTACATTAATTATATTTTTTGAGGTGGAGTCTTGCTCTGGTGCCCAGGCTGGAGTGCAGTGGTGCGATCTCGGCTCACTGCAACCTCCACCTCCTGAGTTCAAGCGATTCTCCTGCCTCAGTCTCCCAAGTAGCCGAGACTACAGGCGCATGCCACCATGCCCAGCTAATTTTTTTATATTTTTTAGTAGAGACAGAGTTTCACTATATTGGCCAGGCTGGTCTCCAACTCTTGACCTCTTGATCCACCCGCCTCGGCCTCTGAAAGCGCTGGGATTACAAGAGTGAGCCACCGCACCCCGCCGTGATCCCTCTTTTAATAGGCCTTAATCACATTCACAAGGGAAGAAGCTCTCTTGACCTAACCACATCTTAAAGGCCCATCTCCTAATACTATCATTAGCAACATCTGAATTTTGAAACGGGAACACTGAAACAATAGTATCTTTAATTGGAAAATTGTTAGCATTACCTCCTTTCCTTCAAAACATGTATAATTTATCTTGATATGTACACATAAAATTGAATTGCAGATGGAAAGGAATGAAGATAATACTTCAGAGGAGTGAGGAAAAAAACAGTTGCAACAGAAATAAGGAAAAACACGTTAAGGGACTACTGAGCAGACCAGTGTGATTCAAGGGTTGTCAAGGTTGAGACTAGGTATTACCAGGGAGATTGGATACAAAGATAAAGGGTCTGATTTTATGCTGTGAGAAATAGAGCACTACTAAATATCCGAAGCTGAACGGTGATGTACTCGATCTGACTTTTGGGAAGATTCTTAGGATGCAGTGAAGTAGGGAAAGCCTGAAGACATGGAAATCAAATGGAAGACAAGTCCATTAGTTCAATAAAGATATAAGAAACTAAAAAGCGATGACATTCATCAGAATGAAAAGAAATGGAATATTTTGAAAGAATTATTTTTTAAATCAATAACTGTAAAAGCTAATTAAATTTGAAGGGAAAGAAAGAATTCAAATTCAAAGCTGACTGTTACAGTCTTAAAGTGATGTTTTAGTCTCGGCTGCTAAAACAAAGTAACATAGACCGAGTGGCTTATAAATAATATAAATGTATTTCTCACATTTCTGGAGGCTGGAAGTCCTTCAAAAGTCAGGATACCAGTATGGTCAGGTGTTGGTGAGGGCCCTCTTCCAGGCTACAGACTACAAACTTCTTTTTGTATACTTACACACCTGAAAGAGGGCTAGAAAACTCCCGAGCCTCTTCCATAACAGCACTAATTCAATTCAGGGGCTCCACCCTCATGACTAATTACCTCTCAAGTTCTGAAACTCCAGATATCCTCACATCGGGAATTAAGGTTTCAACATATCAACTTGGGGGGGACACATAAATGTGTCCATTGCTTACTGTCTCTAGCCCCCCAAAATTCACATCCTTCTCACATGCAAAATACATTCATTCCATCTTAACGTATGAATGCCAACTCAGACGTGGTGTGTTTCAGTGAGAATTATTAGTAACAACTAGTTCCAGCACACTATTTACCATGTGTCTGATCTTCCTGAATTTCACAATGATGCTTAGAGTTAGATATCATGATTATACTATTTTTAAGCTAGAAAATCTGTAGCAGCGAGAGATTAAGTCATCTGACTAAAACCACACAATTTGAAAGTGTCTATAGGGGTTTGGATCCAGGTGATCTGGCTCCAGGGCATATACCTATAGACACTATACACAATGCCCCTTGCCATTTCTATAGGAAAGACCACACATCAATATGACCATATTACCATATTTTGCTAACAAAAATATGATTTTCTCCCAAGATTGTTACAGCATTTGAACAGTGCTCCTCCTTTTTAAGGTACAGCTTCAAAACTTGATACCAAAAACTGTAACCTATAAAATAACATCAGCCAAAATTATATTTTATCCTTATCTTTTTCTTGTAATCTTGTCAATGCCAAACACGAAAAGCTGCCAAATATAATTAGAAACAGTAGTCTAGAATGGACAGCATAATTACAGGAAGTTGGACATGTCAGATTTCATGACTAGTCTGAAATAGAAGACTTTCATATAAAGACCTTTAATTTTTCCATATTTTGCACAATAATGTTGATTTTTGTGATTTATTGTGTTTCCAAAAATAATTAAATGTTCAAAATTAGTGAGTTACCAGATCCTACTAGTAAAAGGGCAGTGTTTCTGGATGCAGTATGCAGTTATAGCCTACAGGATATTGAGCATGCAATGATTAAAGAATGCTTTTCTTAGATCTGCTACACCCCTGCAGGTGGAAGAGGGAGTGGTGTTTGATGTTATTACAGTGTTGGGGCCTGATGCAAATGAGATCTGATTTCAACTCGAGCTCCAGGTTTTAACTGAAATTTTCTCATTTAGAATGTTTCTTTCCTACCTCTGAATAGAATAGTAAATATGGCTACAGGGAAAAAATGCAGGACAAAATACCCAAATTAAAGATAGGGAGTTGAAGTGGCATGCAGAAATACAGCATGCAACCGATATTTTTATTCAGTATATTGAGAAATCAGAGTGCGATCAAAATTTTAAATGATAAGATCTACTTCATACCTGTAATGTTTTACACACATAAACACACACACACACACACACACACCTGTTTAATCTTCATAATATCTCTATGAGGTAGATATTATTTTTATCACCATTTTCAAAATAAAGAAACTGAAACACAAAAAAGGTAATGTTTTTCAAGATTGCGTGGCTTGCAAGTGACAGAGTCAGGATACAAAATCGACAATTTGGCTTCAAAGTAGACACTCTTATCCTCTATGCATAACCATTTATTATTGCACACTGGAGCAAAGCAAGCTTTTCAAATATATTCACTGAGCTTTCATAAAGTACTCTTTGAACACTCACAAATGTAAAGATTCGGGAATATCCGCCATCATTATTAAGGGCTCTGAAGAAAGAGATCCCAGCTCAGAATATCATGAGACAAGAGTTGAAAGACATAACAAAACTTATTATCAAAATTAGGGCAAAGCAAAAAGAGAAGCCCAAACTGGACCACAGTCAAGACGGTCCCTTTCATCCCATTGATTTCATTATTATCAGATGTTGGTGAGACAGAAGTGGAAACTTCCATTGCAGGATTAGGGAGAAGGCACTACCAATGAATCATTTTATAGTATTTCTGAATTATTGAGTGAAATAATTCTTTTTGGAATCTGAAACCGAGAATATGTTAGTATCCCTTACAGAAATCTATATTAGCATAACATAAGTAAAGTCTGTCTAGCTCTACTAAAGAATACACAAGTAAATGATTTGTGATTTTTTCCAACTGTGAAACACTGACCTTTGCATATTTTTTCTTATATAAATACAAATTGGACTGTGTTTCATGTAGTTATTATTTTTAGACATATTGGGACCAAGCCCACCTGGCAGAGTCTAGAGTTAGAGATTTTGAAAAGGAAATTTACCATTTGGGGGATTGGTCATAATTTATGTTTTCTTCGGTGGAGACTGGAATTTGTCTTGGGATTCTACCTTCCTTTGTACGAAGAAGGACTGTTTGAGGAGTTGTCTTAGTCATTTCCTTGTGCTGTAACAAAATACCTGAGACTAGGTAATGTATAAAGAACAAATATGTATTTCCCTTAATCACAGATGCTGGGAAGTCCATGATCAAGGCCCCAGTGTGTTCAATGTCTGATGAGGGATCAATCTCTGTTTCCTTGAATGCTACGTCTGCCTGAGGGGAGGAACACTGTCTCCACATGGCAGAAGGAATGAAGGGACAAAAAGAACTAGCTAGTTCCCTCCAGTCCTTTCATAGTGATGCTAATCAGTTCATTTGGGTGGAGCCTTCATGACCTAATCATCTCCAAAAGGCCCCACTTCTTAATACTATTACCTTGGTGATTATGTTTCAACATATGAATTTTGGAGTGACATGTATATTCACACCATACCAGGAGTCCTATGAATAGTGGAGTTGCTTTGGTGAGAAGTTACCTTAAAGGATAGTGATGCTTCACAATAATAAGCTGCAAAGGAGTAAGAGAAACGATATTTAGTTCCTGATATATATGTTTGTCTTTTTTCTAAGATCAGATTATTGATTAATTTTTCAAGCAGTGCTGAGCCTCTTTTTCTTTCACACTGAAAAATGGACTTTGGGAAGGAGCTTGACTGTACCCAGCAGACTACAAACAGGACTGTATTCTCCATGCGATGCTTTTTCAGATTTACTAAGCCAGACTTTTGGAAACCTATCATCCACTATTGTGATGTCTCATTCCAGTCATATGCTGGGAAAGGGAACAGGGGTTTTCTTCTGAAGGAAATGGATATTCTCACTGTCAATTATGTTAGAACATGTTTAATGTTGAGCTAATACATAAAGTAACACGTGACATGAAAGACAAAAGAAAATCTGTTTTCAGTTGGGAGGATGGAGCACAGAGGCTGAGGACAGGAATGGGGCATGGGCAGTTGAGACGTGGCAGCTGTTATGGGGCAGAAGAATCCCATTGCTATGGGGCAAGTGGGTGTGCTTCTGCTATCTGCAGCTTGTGAGGGATGAAGCAGTGATTCGGATTATGATTTGGAATTCTGAGGCTTTAAGGATAATAAACACATGTAAGTAGCAGCTTCAGTTTGTACTTGGAACATTTAGTAATGTCATAAAATACTACAGCCTCACCTTGCTTATGCTCTGGGTGATTAGAAGAATCAATTTCTTCTCCTAGAGGCCAGACTGGTGGTGGCAGCAGTACTCACCATCAGGAAATAACTCTGCCAATAAAGCGACAGTACTCCAGGCAGAGGAGGCGGCAACAGGGTCAAGACAAGGAGGCTGAAGCAGGAGAACTGAGAGAAGCTGTGAATGTCAGAAACCTGAGAAAAACCACCAAAATAGCTGAGACTCTTGGAAAGATGTGATGTCTGCCAATTATTCTGGTGCTTGCACTGATATAATTTAATATAAACATACAAATGAGGTTTAAAAATCTAAAAAGAAAACAGATTTCTGCAGCCAGGTTACACTAATGATGATGATGATGATAGTGGTAGGGCTGTTAAACAAATATTCCATACTTTAACAATTTCTAAGCTCACACTTCCCTCTAATATTCAAATCATTGTAACCCAATCTAACAGATTCCTAGTCTTCTGCTAGATTCCAATCCCTAAGACTTCTTGAGGCTACCTAAGAAATCCTTGCACATTCCTCAGATTTACTCTCTTATTTTGCCAGCATCTCAGCCAGATGTGACCACCAGCACCGCTTTCCACAGGTCACCTCCTACTTTCTTGAGACTGGGGCCCTACAGACCAATGCTGCTTTCTCTGTATCACACTGTCCCTCACTGGTGCTGACATTTTCTTTCATTCTAAGTGACAGATGCCCAGGCACAACTCATATAGGTATTTTTCAGAGGCTTGGTAATAACACAAAGTAATTACAAAACCGAGGACTTGAACTTGGACCCTAGCCATAGCATCCTCAGGTCAACAGGCTTAGGCCACTCCATTGGGCATTTGCTCCTAAGTGGTACTCGCTCTACTACTTGACACCATTATTTGCATTAATATCTACTCTAGAGTAAGTGCTCAATTACCTGAGTCCTGGAAAAAGAAAAACATTTCCCCATCACTTCAGTCTAAAGCTTGTCTGTCATGCATCTTATGTCAGTGCTAGGATTACTTGGTTTTTTTTTTTTTTTTTTTGATTAACTTCTTTTATGGATGCTTGACAACATGAATGCAATATGTTTCACAATCCTCAAACTACATGGATCAGTCTTGCCTAAAGTTTCCATTAGGACAATTAATTAAATCTAACATTATTTCTTAAGCCAGGGTAATTCATTCTTAAACACTCTCAGAAATGACTTCAGCAGCCCAGCATAAACTGCAGAATCTCCAATTGTGCCCTTAATTGTGGTTTCTAATTACGTGATGTAAATACCTGCCTCCACATCCTGACTGCTGTCTTTAGGTCTCTGCTCTGACAACTCCATGAAATGGGTATGGTTGTTATACTTATAGACAAAGATAGGTTATGTATCTTGTCCAAGTTCTAGTAACTAGTGATCAATGAATCTGGGATTCATGTCAAGGTAGAATCAGAGATTTCCCTCTTCAATGCTGTCGTGATTAAGTATCAACTTGACTGGATTAACAAATACCTAGAGAACTGGTAACGCATTATTTTGGGTGTGTCTGTGACAGTGTTTTCAGAGGAGATTGGTGTGTGAGTGGTCTGAGTAGATTCAATGGGGAAGATCAACCCTTAACATGATCAGGCACAATCCAATTGACTAGGGGCCAGATAGAACAAAAAGAGGAAAGGTGAATTAGTCACTCTCTCTCGAAGCTGGGGTATACTCTTCCCCTGCCCTTGGACATCAGGCTCTCTGGTATGTGGACTCCAGTCCTTACTTCAGTGGCCCCTCCAAGTTTCCAGGTGTTTGGACTTGAACTGAGCCCTGCTACTAGCATCCCCAGTTCTCTAGCTTGCACACAGCCTATTGTGAGACTTCTCAGCCTTCATAATGAGCCAGTTTTCCTAATAAATCCCCTCTTCATATATACATACATACATATACACATATGATATGGTTTGGCTCTCTGCCCCACCCAAATTTCACCTTAAATTGTGATAATCCCCACGTATCAAAGGTGGGAACAGGTGGAGATAACTGAATCATGTGGGCAGTTTCCATCATGCTGTTCTCGTGATAGTGAGTACGTTCTCAGGAGATCTGATGGTTTTATAAGGGGCTCTCCCTTTCACTTGGCACTCATTCTCTCTCCTGCTACCCTGTGAGGAAGTCCTTACCACCATTACTGTAAGTTTCCTGAGACCTCCCCAGCCATGTGGATCTGTGAGTCAAATAATCTCTTTTCTTTATGAATTACCCAGTCTCTGATATTTCTTCATAGCAGAATGAGAATGTACTAATACAGCACACATATACACATATACAATTGTGTGTATATATGTATATGTGTGTACACACATATATATGTATGTGCGTATATATGTATGTATCTCCCACTGATTCTGTCCCTCTGAAGAACCCTAACATCAACATTATTCTGAAACTGCTTTAGAAGAGAATTTTCCGGGAAGATGCAGCCTAAACACCTATACAGAAAAGAAATATTTTTTCCTAGAAGAAACAATCTATAGATATTGAAGTCTGCCCATAACAATAAACCTTTGTGCTATTGCAGAGCAGTGACCATCTCCATTTTTAAAAGTATGATCTTTGTTTTATCTTTGACCATAACGTGATTTTTTCCAAAACAAAGGAGCAGTCTGTCCCATACCTGAACTTAATCTTCCAACACTAGAGGGAAATAAAAGAACTGCATGTGATTTTAAAATGGAATTCTTGCTTACAAATGATATCTACCATATATCAAATACAGACTGTTTATCCATCACCGTACCTTACCTCTGCGTGTGTGTGTGCGTGCGTGTGTGTTGTGTGTCTGTGTATGTTCTGACAAAAACTTGACAAGACATTATTATTATCCCCATTCTACACATTTCAATACATGAGACCTTGGAGAAATGAAGATTAAATGACTGCCTAAAGATGAATTAAGAGCTCAGTGGATCTGGAAATCAAATCTTCTGGTACCTAATCCATTGCTTGTTCACCAAATCCAATGGCTTTTGCATTAACAGTATGCATTCAACGGGAACTTTAGGGATGTACAAGTGTCTCTCTTTGCAAAATGTTGCAATATATGATATACAGATTTGCATGTCTATCATTCTCTACCAAGACAAGTGAAAATCATTAGCTTCTTTTCAGGAAACCTCTGCACTGTCAGGACAAGTAAAATGAATACAAGAGCGTTGGACTTTCAATTAGCACCAGCTCTCAGACGTTGCCAAATCACACCTTCACATATGTGCAATAGAAAGAGTGCCAGCCCTATCTATTGCACGGATAGATTAAAGGGTTTAACTGAAAGAAAATGAGAAAGCACAGTGACAATATGAAGTTCTTTATCAGTAAAAGTTTTTATTTTATGGATATACCAGTGTGAAATAAACAAAATATGGTAAATGCAAAATAAAACACAGTGTCGTCTCACATCATTCTTTCTAAAAATAGGATATAGTTGTCATTCAACACAGAAGCCTGATGTTTTTCTGAGAGGAAAAGAAAGTCCTTAAAATTATGATTTAATAATTGAGACTACTTGTTCCATTAGCTTTTAATATATACTTAAAATTATTTTGTATGGGAAAACATGTAGGCATATACCTATAATAATCATTATTTAACACTGCTTTTAGAAATAAGGCTTAAAAATAAATATACAAATTTTAATGGTAGTTGCCTTAGAAAACTGGGATTATAAATTTTGAGGGAGTGTTTCCAGGTACATTCTAAATTTTTGTCAATAAACATGCATTACTTGTAAATCATAAGAAATATAGTAATACGTTTTCTGCCACAGGAAAAATCCTAAAGTATTAGATGTAAAACTATACTTGCAAAATTTATGACAGATATAATGAGTTAAATGGCAGCAATTATTAGAGTCTTAACTATATTGATAAAGAAAATCATGTTGAGTGGTAAAATACAAAGAATTATTCCTTGCTGTATGTCCCTGATAGGTTGGTGAGGTTCTCAGCTCCATGTTACTCTAATTTAAAGACCTGGGATGCATCATATGGCACATCACTGGATACCATGATAGAAAAGCTATAGAGGAAAAACCAGAAGAAGACAATTTTACCAGACATAATTCAGGCCATTATGATCACATCTCACTGGCCAAACACATCACATGGTGAGCCAGAAATACAGGTGAGTAGCATATAGGTATACCCCACAGTTCTTTTTTAGTGAATGTTGTGGGGAAATAAAAGGATTGCCATTGTCCAAAGATTTGCTCTAAGACATATTATTTATACTTTCAACAAAAAGTGGAGAGTAGTACGCAAATTTATGACCTGTGGGCTATTTTACATAAAGTAGCCAACTTGATGTTAGAAGCCAATAATAAAACAAGTAACATCCTTCTCTTTTTTTCTTCCTTTCAATCAATAAGCAATATTGACACCTTTTTTGCCAGGCTCTAGGAACACAAAAATGAAAATAACCCAGTCACTGCCTTCATGGTTCTTTACGATCCAGAAGAAATAGAAAACATCTTCCCTCCGTACAAGAAAATCCCTGCTCCATGATGGAACTAGAAGTTGAACTCTTATGTTAAGACAATAAACCTGGTTTTACTGTCTTTGGAAAATTATAGATCTTCCCCGCCAAAAAAAAACTGTAAAATTATTAACATCATCCTCCGATGAATAAAACCTGTAAGGATACTTGGAAGTAGTTTGGATGTTACCAATAATCATCATTACTGTAGAGAGTAGGACAGTAAGAAGCATATGAAGAGTTTGGGAAGTAGAAGTAATACAGAACATTAAAGGCCTGGCCTGGTTCATGCCTCTTTCTGCCTCCTAAAAAAATTGTAGCCACAATGGAAACACAAAAAAATGGGTTGATTACATTAGACTATGTTTGTTTCTATTCCTTCTTTCTAAATGTTATTGTACTCAGGTAGATAGGCTAAGAACTGCTCAGTTATTTCTCCAAAAGCAAAGATAACATTGATAACAATATAATAAATGCAAATTCATTGCAGATTATATAACTGTTTGCAATTTGATGCCTCAATATTGTTTTCCATAAATTGTGAGGTAAAATTTGTACACTGAATTGGAACAGAACAAAATATTTGTCCCTGAACTACAATTCTCTTTGCCTTTGTTACACCTATGCAGAATGCAGATTACACCAATAAGATAGGAATCCATCACTTACATTCACTGTTTCGATGTCAAATACACCAGTAAGGATTGCTATTTTATGTGGTCAACCACTTTCACCAAATTAAGCATCTCTTCAGGCAGAACCAGTTTAAAAGTCCATCATGTCAAGGAACCTGAAACGCTTTTTTTAATAGCCATGTCTGGCATCTCTTTTCCACTTGGTTGAAACAGTGAGGCATCAAAGGCAAACTACACTCTCAAGCAATGCAAATGTGTCCTCTTTCTCTTTACTTATCACGTTGCTTATCACACCTGCCATGTGTGTGCTGTCAATCAGTTCTCATAATTATGCTGCAGGAATATACAGGTCCATTGCCTCGGGCAGCTATTGAGATGTGTTTATATTTAAAATATTTGAGAAAACATCTTTCATGTTCTGGGTAAGGAAGCTTGGATTTGTGTTTTTCATGCAATAACCATGCTGCTAACAGCTTCTTTCTATGGCCTTGTGAGTTATTAACTGGATTTATCTCTTAGCAACTGCAAGAGTAGGCTGATGTTTTACAACTCTGGTTCTAGCAGCCAAAGCTCTTGCAGTTAACATCCACAGATTATCTCATATGTATCTGGAAAATTAAAAACAACAACAACAACAAATACCCTACTAGCTAAACTATATGTATCCATGGAATAGTTAAGATAGAAGGAATCTCCTTTAGACCTAAAATATTAGCCAAACCAACCTTAACAATAGGAAGATATCCCAGAAAAATTGCCTTCATATTTAGTGCTCAAAGTACCATTAATACTGGGCCAAGAATTTTTCACAGCAAAATATTATTTTCTTGCAGAAAGAAAACTCCCTTAAGAAACCACTACAGCAAAAGTTCTTAATAAAATTTGTGGCCATAATAGTCAGTTTAAGAACTGTGTGCTCTGCGTGTTTTCTTTTTAAACTCAAAAAGAAGATGAAAGAAGCTTAACTAGAAAACAAGCATTAAAAAATCAAAACAACAAATTTAAACAAAAAAATACTAACTATTTTCCTCTTGGTGACCAGTGCTCTTAAGGATGTTCCAGTTCTATCATGTGAGGGGTGACTGCATGTTCTCTCCATTGCAACAGAGCGACCTTGATTGTTTTTAGCACATTTATTTCAATTAAAAGTGTTATTATTGGATCCAGCTGCTGAGGAAGAGGTCAGAAGAAGTCATATCCAAATTGCGGTTGCTATTCCTTTTTTTTAATTTTTAACCTTTCTCTTTAAGTAGACTAAGTTTTTATAAACAGGGCAATATGGCACAGAAGCCAAAGATGTATTTCTTCCAAATGAAAATCCAAACTGTCGAACAACAATTTATTCACAGTCTTCTAAATAAAGATAACTATGAAATCTAACAATAAAGTAAAAAAAAAAAAAAAGGACATCTGTGAAGAAAAAGAAAGGGTTTGCTTTTTTTGTAATATTATAAAATGAAATGGCACTGATTCCATGAAAAGCTCCCTACTAAGGAAGATCAAAGGCATGACTCCAAGTTAACCACTTAGTTTCATTTTATGCTATAAACGGAATCATACAGTATGTGGCCTTTGGATATTGCGGTTTTCCCCCCTCCCTTAGCATTGTACCCTTGAGATCCATCCTAGCTGTTGAGTGTATCAGTAGTTTCTTTCATTTTGTTTCTAAATAAATACATATATCCATGGTATAGATGTATCACAGTTTATTTAACTATTCACCTATTGCAAGACATTTAAAGATGTTTGTATGTTGAGGACATAGTTCAATAAAAGAGGGGGAAATTGATAATGTAGAAGAGTTTGGTATCAGTAGAGTAACACAGAGCTCAAGCAGAAAGGTCGGCCTTGAAACCATGGACATTCATCTAAAGTAAAGCAATTGAAGTCAGAGTCAGTAGGCAAAAAAGAAAGCAAATGGATATTGTGATGGGAGCTTGTGGAAGCTGCTTTCTCGCTGTTTCTACTTTTTAAATAAATAAGCAAGCTTGGACATCCATCGAGAGTAAAAATGGTCAAAAAATTTGTTGCAGATTTGAGGAGAAAAGAAAATGTATTCAACAACCATCTTAGAAAGTGGCGAGTGAACAGATGAGATATGTCATAGGTTATGCTGCAGCATGAAGGGCCCAAAAGAGAAGTGCCATGAATTTAAAGCCAAAGCAACCAACACTACTGTGTTTTTCTCCAGCCTCATTCAGGGGCACGGATGCAGGGGCCAAGAAAGCACTAGGAATAATGATTTGGGGTAGACAGAGAAAAAATGAGAAAAATAAGAGAGAGAGAAAAAAGGTACAGTTTGGGAAAGTGACATTTATTTTTGTTTTCAGAAATGTGAGGCTCATTGTAGCCAGCAGAATTCTGTAAATACAAGCAGCTTTAAACATAGTAGCAGGATTCCTTGACTTACAAACAGCAAGCCTACTCCTGTGTATCTTCACTGTTATCCAATATGCTGAAAATTCCATTGAAATGCTACAGTAGTAAGTACGGTGGTGATTCTGTTGTCTGTTAAGATGCTAACAAGTAGCAGTTAATGCTGCCCTCTCTCTAAGGAGGGTTTGAAATATCTTTAGTAAGCTCCCTCGGTCACTGGTACTTCAATTTTTCCAGCCATCTGAATATATGGAGGCTTTGACTGTCTTTTATAAAACAGTCATACTTTACCATGCTCAGCCATTCTGATAGGCAATTGCTTTTTTTTCCATCTGTCAGATCTGAATATCACATCAGAGAAAGAGAAGTCTGGTTAAGGGATTCTGCGGGGATTTTCACTCTCCTGACTCACTTGGCTGGAGTATTAAAACACAGGGCTTTGCAACTCCTCCCACACAATGAATTTCGGGCTGAATGCCCCTGTGGCATTCCTGGACAGATTACGCCTCTTTTGGCCACAGACAACAGCACATGAAACAACTCAGTGCTGTGTGGTGCGTCTGAGGCAACCAGGGCGCCTATGATTTTACAAAGCAGGCAGCCACTTGGCTGAATACATAGACAACACTTCTAGGCGCTGTGGGAACGAATACAGACACAGTGCCACAGTTCAGACATTTTTTCTCATCATGTTGGTACAGAACTTCCAGCCCAATGTATCTTCCAGTGTCAGTTATTGAAAACACAGTAAGTCAGCACCATTTCATTTTTAATAGAGGGCAGCTAGATATCTTTCTAATTAATGTCATATGTTTAACATAAGTTTCTGACATTCAGCTTGGTTACAGGTAAAGGGCCATCAACCTTTTTAGGAAATAGCCACAACAGTCATTTGTTGAACCAGTTTGATCTCTTTTAATATACCCGAGTCTCACATTTATTCATGCTTTTTTTTCCGTCTCACCTCAAACTCCATCTCCGTCAGAAAATAAACAAGGAGCCACAGTACATATCTGGGTCATGGTACTTCATTACCCAGGCAAAAAAGAAAAATATTTTAAATTCTGTCACTAGCAGAGGTCAGAAGGATGACAGAATCAAATCTGTGGGCTTTTTACTAGGGGCCTTCATCCTGCTCTGCCTAATTACCTTAATTTTCCAAGTTCTTTCAAGTCATTGCAGAGTTCAAAACGCAGCTTAAAATGTTCTTTCTGCAGCTCTCAGTGTGTTTACTTTCACCTTTAAACAACAAAGACTGCAAATATGACCTTCCGTTGACCTGACTGATCCATTTTAAAAGACTAAAAGCAAACCCGACTGAACAAAGCCCTCTCGCAGGGCTGCAAGGCCGCAAAAAAGATAAGCTCGTCAAGCCGCAGCAGCCTTTAAGGGAAACGGGTCCCGACAGACAGAGCACACTTCACAAAGCTGTTTCCTTGGTTTCTTCTATGGTAATGTGTGATTAGAATGTTTGCCCAGGGCTCTTTGGGAATGAGACGACGACTGGAGAGGGAGGGGGTGGTGATCGCAAGGTATGGGCTCATCTCCTCCAGGTGCCACAAGTACTCCTGGGCCACAGGTGGCCCCACAGGCACCACACGTGAAACAAACTGAGAGTTTTCCCAGGCCTGTCTCAGTGTCATTCCCACTGCTTTTGGCACTTTTGTGCTCCTATTCAGGCCCCTCATCCCCAATATCCTAAACCACACCATCTGTCCACGTGCTTCTCTCATTCCCATCCGTGGCACCCAGCGCCTGCACTTCGCCACGCCCTCTCGGTTCCTCCGATTTTCCACCCTCTTCACTGTACAACGGCTTTTTCATACATAGTTCTTTTTGTCTTCAGTGCTTTTCATCCAGCTGGCTCCTTCTCAGTGTTGAGTCTCATCATAAACATAACCCTTCTTAGAGGCCTTCCTCAATTATGCAGTCCCCAGGCCAATCACTATATCTCTTTTTTTTTCTTTTTTTTTTTTTTTTTTTTTGTATTTTTTAGTAGAGACGGCGTTTCACCGTGTTAGCCAGGATGGTCTTGATCTCCTGACCTAGTGATCCACCCGTCTCGGCCTCCCAAAGTGCTGGGATTACAGGCTTGAGCCACCGCGCCCAGTCCAATCACTATATCTCATTGCCTGCTGGCCTTGTCCTTCTTGGACATGTATTGACATTTCCTACTTATTTGTTCCCAGACCTTCAGGAAATAAGTCTATTTTGTTCGCCCTTATGTCAGTTCCTAATACTGTTATTGTGCTTGTCCCAGTGTAAATATTGCCCTTTATAAATAACACTTGATTCAATAGAGCCCATTTCATTGAGTACCTAAAAAAGAAAATATCTTAGGTGACTGTCCCTGTGGCACAGGCCTACCCAGCACTGCACCGCAACCTTGAAATAAACTTTCTCATTTAATCATCAACATACCAATGGGAAATATGTCATACTGTACCCATTTTAGAGAGGACAAAAATTGGATGCACAATGGTAATATAATTTCCCAAAAATATTTAGAAATGTCAATGTCCCAGTAAAAAGTTATGAAAGCATTTCAAGCATGGTAACAGGCCAATAAACTCTCATCATAAATTACAAGATACTAGCTATGTAAGAGACATTTTAAAGAACACTCGGTTAACAGCTTGATTCCTAAGCAGAGCAGTATTCCATCATCCCTGAATCAAGTACAGAAAATGCAAAATGGTTAAAAGTAAGGATCAACATTTAGGGAAATCCCTTTATGGGCCACAGCAGACTCAACATGCATCTGCAGAAATGTGAAGTATATGATTGAGAAAATTCTGGAAATAGTGTACAATACAAATGCCAACAAGGGATATCAACCCTACCTTCATTATATCGGTGTAATGTGGTAGTTAAGATCAAGAACCCTAAAAGACATACTTAAGTTTTAATCCACTCTCTCTTATTTGCTAATTTTGACTCATTTTCTCGTTTGTCAAATGAATATAACAATCCCACGTTCCATCATTGGTGTGAAAACTAAATTACGTATTGAAATCGATTAACACATTGTCTGACGCGCATTAAGTATTTAATGAACGTTGATTTTCATTATGGTGATTATTATTAATGTTATTATTGTTATCAGCTTGAGTTGCCACCGTAAGACCAGAAATTTTATCTCCTGTCTTTGAAAGTTCAAATGCAAGATCCTGTATGAGGGTGGCAGGTGAGTGGACCTCCACCATAACTATGCTGCAGCAGCACTCTTCCCTCTGCAGGGGAAATACTCTGGCATAGCACATTTCCCCCAACTAGTTTACCAAGATTTTTTTTTTAATTTTCTATTCTAGAAAATGCCATTTGGCAGTGTGTAATAGATATTTCTCATTTACATAGATTTAGTGAAATGTATAAGTACATGGTCACCAAAAATTTTTTTGGATGTCATTTTTCTTTTATGGGAGGCTGTTTTAAATATAAACTAAATACTTAAATTATGCAATAAAGTTCTGATTTTATTATATGCTACCTGATAAATCACTCCCTTGGGGATATCATGTATTATTATCCTAATTATCACTTTGAACCATTGTTGACAATCATACATAGAATAATTTGCTCAACCACACCTTGTTTTAGGCTACCTTTAAACTTGACTCTGCTGACCATGTAACTAATTAGTGCATTTGTACCTAAAACATGTTTACAATTACCTCTACATGGATTTTCAGAATCCCTTCATGTGGTGAATGGAAACATTAATCTGGGTGCTTAACTACCACTTGGGTATGAATTGGTACTCAAGAAATATATATTGAGGAACATTGCATGGCACAATTTAATATAAAAATAATTTATGTTAAATAACTAGCTCCTATGGCTTATGTTGCAATACAGAATGTCACTAGCGATTGAAACTATCACTTGAACTATTTTCACCTCATTAAAAATAAGCTTATAAGAAGTCATGGAATATAAAGCTTTGGTATTAGCCTTAAGAATTCTCTTCATCTCTTTCTGCCATCTTTCCGCGCTGCCACAATGGTGCGCATGAATGTCCTGGCTGATGCTCTCAAGAGCATCAACAATGCCGAAAAGAGAGGCAAACGCCAGGTGCTTATTAGGCCGTGCTCCAAAGTCATCGTCCGGTTTCTCACTGTGATGATGAAGCATGGTTACATTGGCGAATTTGAAATCATTGATGATCACAGAGCTGGGAAAATTGTTGTGAACCTTACAGGCAGGCTAAACAAGTGTGGAGTGATCAGCCCCAGATTTGATGTGCAACTCAAAGATCTAGAAAAATGGCAGAATAACCTGCTTCCATCCCGCCAGTTTGGTTTCATTGTACTGACAACCTCAGCTGGCATCATGGACCATGAAGAAGCAAGACGAAAACACACAGGAGGGAAAATCCTGGGATTCTTTTTCTAGGGATGTAATACATACATTTACAAATAAAATGCCTCATGGACAAAAAAAAAAAAGAATTCTCTTCATGATGTAAGAACATTATTTAAAACATTTTATTATTAGACTAATACTACAATAAATACAATTTTTGTGATGTGTAAATTTATTTTAAAGTGAATTGACTGATTAAAATTAATGCTTGGACATTTTTAAGCCCAGGTATGGTTTTAATCTTAGCATTCATAATTTTATAAAATATTCTTTCCAAAAGAAGTTTTTATTTTTCTCAGATATTTCAAGTACATAAAACTAATTTTTAAAAATCACTGAGTTATTTTAATAGCATGAAACATACTATCAAGGACTAAGTAAAGACAGAGAATATTGAAGCGCATCAATGCACAAATCAAATTTTCCCAGATTGGCAAATAGAGTTAAAACTATCGCAGCTTTTCTGATTCATTTACTCAATTACTCATTCATTTGTTCATTCATTCATTCAGTCACTGAATATTTACTGATGATCATATGATGTTCCAGGCACTACTGCAGTCATAGGAAACACACAAAAAATTGACAAAAATCAGTGCCCTCAGCCTCCATTCCAGTTGGTTGGTGGGAGATGGTCAACAAACAAAATAAATAGGCAAAATATACAGAATCTTGAATGCTAATAACTTCAACTTGATAGATAATGCATAAAAGAAGAAGAGAAAATACTGTGGTTAGATTTGAAATTTTAAAAAGCAAGGAGAAGGTAAGTTTTACTGAGAGGATGACATTTCAACAAAGACCTGAAGGAGACCAAGGGGCAAACCTGACAGAAATCACAGAGGCACGGACATCCTAGGAGAAGGAACATGAAGGACAAAGGCTCAGAGGCGAGAGAGTGAGTGTCTGACACTGAAGAAAAATCAAGAATGACAGTGTGGTTGGCTTGTCCTTAGCGAGGAAGAGAGAAATGAGAGATAGACACAGGCATGTTACAGAAACCCAGGTCTAATAAAGTCCTGAAAACTATTGTAATGACTTTTTCATGAACACAGAGTAAAATAGCACATGATTCAACCTTTTATTATGTCTGGAGGTTTATTTTAATCACCAGCTGTTTCCTACACACCTTATAATAATATGTATTTGATAGCACACAAAAAGGTTCATGGATAAACTTCAACATTAAATAAAATTACTGAATATTAACAACCAATCACTAATTAAGCTGAAATAAACCAGATTTTAAAACACATTTCAGCAGTGGAGACAATTTTGGTAAAACAATTTGTCTTCAATTACAACTTTTGAATTGTGACAGAAACTGCTAGTGGCTGAACAATGTCCATCTTCCCTCTGGTTCATAATAGTAACTCCTTCAGATCTTGTAACTAAGTGCTGGCTAATAGGACACAGGCAAAGGATATCTGTGCCAATTCTAGGTCCTAAAATAGAATACATATTGCTATCTTGGCTCTTTCCCTCTTGTAGCTGGCTAAGATATAGTGAGAACTGAAATAGAGATGGATGTTACATTCTAAAGTGAGCAGAGTTATACAACCAGCCCTTACTGCTTATCTCTCCTTGGTGATATAAGCAAGAGACAAAGGTCTATCTTTTCAGAGTTCATAATTTGGGGTCTTTGGTTGGTACTAACTTACCCTATATCCTACCAAATATATTAACAAAACAGGAAGTTAAACAGAACAGAACTCGTAAAGCTGTAAATTCTTTTATTACAATACTTAACTCTCTCATATTCACTTTTCACTTCTTTATTACCTGTGACAAAGAGAAATTCAATAACATTTCACTGCATATTTTTTAATGTAAACAAGAAACAAGGGAACCACTCCCGTTTGAACTCTAGTTTTTATTCCACATAATAAAAAAAAAGAAAGAGAGGGCTTTTGAAAATATTTTGAAGAACTTCCCAAAGAAAAGCTGGATTTTATGATATTAATATATATAGTTATACCAAATTTTTTCATGAATATTTGGATAATGAGATTTACTCATAGTACATGGAGATAGATAGTCACAGAACTATGATATTCTAGTATAGCTTGCTACTGAAAGAGATAGAGAAATAAAGAATAGATAGATTAAGAAAGATAGAGAAAATAAAACAAAAGGGAATATTGGGAGGAGACTAAAGCAGAGTCT
>NW_012121043.1:8157921-8159918 GCF_000951035.1 Colobus angolensis palliatus | reverse complement strand
CTTACTATATAATTTGACTTTAGCACTATAAAACACAAGAAGTAATAAATGAAATCTTTGCCCACAAGAAGTATTAAGTAGATAAACTAAGGTACAATAATATTTTAAAGTGTTTATTTGGGCAAATAGAGATTCATTAATCAGGTATCTCCAAACCACAATGTTTTCAGAAGCTTCAACAAGGGGACGCAAGAAGAAAGATGTTATAGGATGAACACAGAAATGAAGCATTAAAAAACAAATTGATTGGTTACAATTAGTTTCCTTATTTGGTCTATCTTGTTGGAAAATCCCTCTTTATTTAATCATAAATGTGTTCATTGTTTTTTTTTAGATGAGCTTAAGTTCTGTTTTTCTTTAATATAGGCATTTACAAAAAAATAGCTCAACTTAAGTTTCACTTATGTTTGCAAATCAAGCAAGGCTTAGATCACTTATGAGACCTAACTGGCTTTGTCAGCTTGGTAATCTTCAGGCGCAATCTCCATTTTAAGTTAATTTAACGGAAGTTAACAACCATCTGGGGAAAGAAGGAGGCATCATGATCTCCCACTAGAATTACTGGAAGAGCACTCTGGCATGTTCGTTTTTCACAGTGTGTTCAGAGTGATCTATCTGATTATGTAATCCGCCTCCCCTGCACACCACCCCCCGTACTAAAGACATGAAATATTTCATTGATTTTCAATCCACTTAGCTATTAACACAGAACTTTTTGTCAGAGTTTTCAGCCCTCTACATAGTCCTTCCCTAGATATTTTTCAGCCTGATCTCTCACTATGCTCCCCCTCTGTCTACTTTAGGCATACTGGCTGTGCTTCCTGTTACCATATGTCTTTGTAAAAGTTGGTTGTGCTTCATCAGGTTAACCCCTTCAGATCTCAGCATGACTGTCACTTCCCTGACCTCTCTTTTTAGGTGAAATTCTCTATGCATAATGTCTCATAGCACCATAAATCTCTCCTTTGTGCATAGTGGTTAGAGGTTGTTTTACATTATTGTTATTAATTAATATCTATCTCCCTCTCTAAAGTATAAGCTCCAAACATAGAAAATTCGTATTTAGTTCTCCTCAACATTGTAAAAGTGCTTTGTAAAGTGCCTGACTTCTGGAAGCTCTCAATAAATATTAGTAGAATTACTGTGATTGTTAAGAGAAAAATGAAATTGAAATCAGTAACCCCATCAATAAGATTTCAGAAAATTCCTTTCTGTTTTTAATCTTCAGCTCTTCAACTTAAACTAGTCATGCGTTAGTTGTTTGTTTGGGTTTTAATTGTGGGGTTTTTTTGTTTGTTTGTTTTTAAAAAAACACACCTTGAATTTCTTAGAAAAATGAAGGAATTGACTACCTCTAACTATATTATGGACACTCATTGCTTCACGTATTCAACAAATAACCACAGAAGCAATGTGTGAATTCAAAAGAGCTTCACAGGTTTAAATCACTCAAGAGGACAAAATTAGACATTTATTTTGAAAATAAATGTGAACTTTATTACTATTTAAAATTCTGTTGCTTACTCTACTCTATTTACGGCATATCAGAATTTTGTACTATTACTTGCTGTGCTTCCCAAATTAAATTATGAGTTAAGTTTGCACTTCTGTGAAATAGACTTAGAATCCCTCATTTACCTACATTTAGACATTTTCCTTCCCGAAATTTTTTTTCCTTTGATTGGACAATTAGAAGTATTTTGTTTTGTTTTGATTCTTAACCTTACCAAGTATTTCCACTTATCTATTATTTTTATATTTCCTGTTGTTGATTTAAGATGTTTGTGAAGAAATAAATTATAGCGCACTTACCATGTGTCATGATCTGTGCAAAGCATTTCACATGCACTATCTTATGCACTTATCATGACTGCCTCTTAATACAGAGACTATTACTAGATTATTTTAATAGAGAATTTCAGAAAATTGCCTCATATCACATTGTTAATAAGGGGAATGTATGGAAAGCTAGATCAGTTCTTCTTTTTTTCCAAAGA
>NW_012121043.1:8079702-8157811 GCF_000951035.1 Colobus angolensis palliatus | reverse complement strand
AAAGAAAGCCATTACATAATGGTAAAGGGATCAATTCAACAGGAAGAGCTAACTATCCTAAATATATATGCACCCAATACAGGAGCACCCAGATTGTTTTGATTCTTAACCTTACCAAGTATTTCCACTTATCTATTATTTTTATATTTGCTATTGTTGATTTAAGATGTTTGTGAAGAAATAAATTATAGCGTACTTACCATGTGTCATGATCTGTGCAAAGCATTTCACATGCACTATCTTATGCACTTATCATGACTGCCTCTTAATACAGAGACTATTACTAGATCATTTTAATAGAGAATTTCAGAAAATTGCCTCATATCACATTGTTAATAAGGGGAATGTATGGAAAGCTAGATCAGTTCTTCTTTTTTTCCAAAGATTGTATCAAGGTTAAAAGAAACAGCTTAAAGTGGTAGAAGGATCTCTAAACTTAAAAGTCTTTTAAATCCCAGAGATAAGCTATGACTCCATGACTAACTGGCAAATCACTAAGGTTCTCTATAGTCAACTTTAAAATAAAGAACATGTAGGACATCAGGGGGCAAAAACCATTGTCTGTCAAGTGAAAGTTAATCAATTCTCTGCTTCCCTCATCTTCCCTTTTCCCAGCCCCAAAATTAAGTCCAAAGAAAGAATGATGAATGGCTTAATGATCACGTATTATACAAGTAGACAGGGATGTAATCATATAGTCAGCATTTTTCATCTTCTAAACCATATGCTTATCTTCACAGAGTAGAATTTTTAGATTAGTAGCATTTTTTAATGTGGTGTATATCATTAGGAGATAAGACTCCTACCAGCTGTTTGAAGGAAATAGGAGTTTTACTAAAAGAATCCATTGGAAGGAAGTGAATAAGACAGATTGATGATAGGAGAGGAAATCAGGTCTAACCACTCTATTTCTTATTCTAACTCCCTATTTTTCTTACAAGTTCCAGTGACTTTTGAAGAAGATTTTTATATCTTCATTCACATCTCTATAAAGTGTTATAATGTGAACCTTTTTACTTACATAAAAATTAATGCTTGAAAAGTACTTTTAAATCCTTAGTACTTCAAGCATTTAACATGAATTCATGTAATAATATCATCTATTATAACATAAAATGTAGTAAAACAATAGTTATTTGACAGTGTTGAAGAAATCTTAATTAAACAGGCTAGATCCCAGACAGAGTACAAAGACCTACAATACTGACACATCGCAGATATACTGAAATTGTACAGTTTTCAACGGAAAGAATACCTGGATTTGATTTAGGTAATATAGTATTAAATTCCAATTTTCTTATTTTTATTGTATCTTATAGCTGTTAAAAAAGATAATCTGACATAAACTCACAAAATATTTATTCTCTCATGTAAAGGTAAACTTATCAAATGTAAGTTTCCCCTATCTTATTCTGCAATGCTATCATCAATGTGTACACTGCCTGCTCAAACTCTTACCATCACATCTCCATTAGAGCCAACCAGAAAAAGAAAACAGAGAAAACAAGGTCATGTCTTGACCTTTGAAGATACTTCTTGGAAACTGTACATGAATATGTTTACTTATAATGTACTGGCCAAAACTTTGCCATAGTTACAAAGCAAGTTGAGAAGTATAGTCTTTATTCATTATCATGTACAAAATAAAAAATTGAGGAATATGTTCTTTGAAAACACTAGCAGTCTCTGCCACAATCATCTTATGCAAATGGAATTACCTTCCTCAACAACAAATTGATTATTTATCACAGATGTTTTGGTATCTCTATTATCAAAATCTATTGATGATGGCATGTTCTATTTGAAAGTATCTTTCACATGTAAAACAATGTATTTACATTTAAGTGCCAGGTAGACCTATGATATTATTTACTTGTAAGAGTCCATGAATAGGAAAATATTCAAATAGGATATTGTATTAATAATAAAGTGATAAAATGCATGGGAAAAGAGCACATTTAAGCAATGTCTTAAATCTTTCATGTCATTATTAGTGTGTACACTGGCTACTCGGGCTCTCATCATCAGGTGATGGCATTGCAGATTTAAAGAATTAATTTTTCAACATAGTTTTAAAGATTATGTTTATAACACAGAAAAGACTCTATTAAGTATTAATTACTAGGTTTAACATACCTCTTTTTCCACTTGTATTTGTTTGAGAAAGCATCAGCCTCTTTCAATTTAGCAAGGAGGATTTTCTTTCCCTAATTCAAGAAGATCTGAAGCTATTCAAGAGTGAGTGCAGGCTGGGGTTAAATTTGACAAGAAATAACTAAAGCCAGTCTTGTCAGATTGTTCTGCTCCTATTCAAAGCCACACATATAAAATGCCCAGGAGGGATTCCTGTATTTCAGTCACACTCCCATACACACACCACTTGTACATTCTCAGAAATCTCTAATAAAGCAGTCTCTTTTTAACAGTAATGCAACCTTTGTGAAGATGGGTTACCTTTTTTATAGGGTGAGGTACCAGACAGACAAAAGACTGATATCTAAAAGCAAGGAAACTCCCATTTCTAGCGATGGGAGAAGTGGAAAGCAGTTATAGATGCAGTGGAGAATAACCAGAGTGCACAGTTAAACTTTGAATTCCTTTTAAGCAAACATGGGGAAAAAGTTGGATCATTTGTCCTCAAAGAAACTACCTCAGAACACTGAAGTTCCTCGTTTGAAGCAAAGGAAGACTATTGCTGACAATTGGTAGAAGAGACACAATGAACCAGTTGTCAGACGTGCCTACTGAATGCCAATTTGTAAAATAAAACCCTTTGAACAACCAGAGGATGTTTTAAAAGAAGCTGCTGATTCAAAATGAATAACTTCACTTTGCTGTGTTTTCTGCTCTTGTATAGATCATCATTACTATTTTTACTTTCTATTTTCAGCAGAAATTTGAGTTAACCTTTTGTTCCATCTGTAGCCCGCCTTCTCAAGCAGCACCACCTCCTTTTCATTATTCCTTTCAAAAGCACTGAAATTTGCAAAAATGTGCTGTTTCCCTCCCTCACTCTGTGGAGGAGTAGCAGAGCTGGCTTTTCAAGCATGAAGATTCCTAATAATCAAAGGAACTTGAGGATGAAAATGAGTTTGCAGAGTGGGTAATACCCAAAATCAGAGCAGGTGTGATTGGAGAGGCGATGAAAATCTTTTTGCCTTAAAATGTATTCTCTAGAAACTTGTCATAGCACTTGGAATTTCTCACTGTGACTTGCTGAGACTTTAAGAATTTGATACAAATTAAAAATATTTTCCATGAAAATATTATTCACTAAACCACTGTCAACCATAAATCTCTCAGTTCATTTTGGTTTATCTGATTATCCCTGAAACCACAGGTCTTCTGATTTCTTAGAAAAAGTTAATGGTAATGAGGAAATGTCAAAGTCCAGGCCCCAAACTTTCTTCCCTATGATGACTTCCATTAAGGTCAAACAATTGCCAAATCTCCGTATGACAGTTTTTATTATACATGTAGTAGATTAGATAATCTTGGAATCTCAGAAAGTAGGCAAAAATTTACTCTGAAGACACTAGTGCCTTAAAAATAGATCTTTTTCTTATTCACAACAGCACTTTCATATATTTAAAATATAGCTGCATGTATAGTTATACATGTTTATGGAATATGTATTTATTCATCCTCAGAAAATGCCCGAAGCAAATAAGTATTTATGGTCCCTCAGTAACAATCTTGGCACTTCATCAAGGTTTGCTCCCTGGAAGGACAAGCTATGCCTACCTGTCTGTGACCTGCCAGGCAGTATTACAGGGAGAGGTCTTGATCAGGGTTTGGCAGGAAGCACATGTGAACCTGAGCAGAGACAGCTGATTCCAGCTCTACCATGAAAAAAGATAAGGAACTGAACCATCACCAAGATTTCAGCCATCAATTCATCTACAATGGCAAATTTCCCACATAGATGTGGAATGACATAGTAAATGGCATAAATTTGTTTTGCAGAATAAGAGTTAAGGGCTGGAGGAGACTTTGAAGGTCACATAATCTTATCATAAGATAAAGAATCTGAGGCCAAAGTGACTTACTACCCTACATCCTGTAACCAGTAACAACCAGGGCAGGTCTGACAACCAAGGCCCGTTTCCATGAAATTATTTTGACTTTAACTAAGTGTGAGTGTCTTAGTTTGGGAGGCTATAACAGAATATCATAGAATGAGTAGTTTAAATAAGAGATATTTATTTCTAAAAGTTCTGGAGGCCAGAAATGTCCAAAATTGGGGCACCCTCAGATCCGGTGTCTGATGAGGGATGCTGTCGGGTGCATAGACCACTGTCCTCTGGTTGTATCTTCACATGGCAAACAGAGAGAAGAAATAAGCCCTCAGTGTCTCTTCTTATAAGGACACTAATCCCATCAATAAGTCTCCAACCTCATAATCTAATCAGACAGCAAAGTCCCCACCTCCTAATACCATCATATTGGGGAAGAGGATTTCAGCATATTAATGTGGGGGAAATAAACATTGAGTCTATAGCTTTGGCTCAGAAAAATATTGTTAAATGCAATGTTTGTAAATATATTGCTATTTATATAAACTAAATACATTTTCTGTTTAAAAAGATTCTGCTGTGTCCCCTTTGTAAAGTCTCATATCACAGAAAAGGCATAAAAGGGGGCAACAGAAGACTTACATGCTAGTATCGCTTCTGCCATAAATTGCATCATTTTCAGCATATCATCATTTTCTGACTCAAACTTTTTATTCTGAAAACTACGGTGGTTAATTTTTAAAAAACATTTTTAAAGTCCCTTTAATTATATTATTCTGGAAAGGTAAACATTCTTTAAAAGTGCAAAATAGAGCCCCATCATTCATCTGTATTATGATCATATACTCATTTTAGAATAGTATTATGGGATATTCATCTACATGTCTTTCTTTGGAAGAGGCAAATGTATACAGAAACTGCAATTAATAATCAAAATTCTATTAATTTTTTTCAAGGTTGCTATCAGCGTGATATACCCTAACAACTTCAAGAAAGGGTTTATTAACATTAAAACAATGTAGCTGCACTAAAAATATTAAAGTTTGTCCTTAGAGAGCAATGGCATTACAAACATATTGTGCTTTGAAATACTACTAGCTGATGAGGTGCCAGCCCAACATCCCATAGTGACAGGTGTCCTGCTTTACAAGGAGATAACAATAATGTTAATTTTTTCCATGTTATTATTTACTATCAAAAAGTATACACATATCTATAATTAAAAGTTAAAATGTGTTGGGCATGGTGGCCCACACTTGTAATCCCAGGACTTTGGGAGATTGAAGCAGAGGGATCTCTTGAGTTTAGGCATTAAAGACCAGCCTGGGCAACTTCGTGAAACCCTGTCTCTGTATAAATAAAAATAAGTAAACGTTAAAATTTAGGAAAACTTACAGACACACTTACAGATCATATATTGTACCATTCAGTTTAGAGAAATGTAAACAAATGTAAAGATGCAGTATTAAGTTATAACTGCATAAAATTAATGCTGGTAGGTCCTATAGTACTGTAATAAGTTCATAGCCGCCTAATTATCGCAATTGCAGTGAGCTCAGGTGTTCCAAGTATCCCCTTAAAAAGCTCTGTGATGCTAATCATCTCTGTGTGAGCAGTTCATCTCTCCAGTAAATTGCGGTGACCTCTCGTGGTTCTCATATATTTTGCATCATGTTTAGTGTTTAGTGCAATAAGTAAATCTTGACTATTACATTGACTTCAATCATTCTAAGTACTGAGGCCACATGACACGTAATATTTTTCTCTTGATCAGCAACGAAGGCCATACAGGATTGTAACAATAAAGGCAAAGTATATAATTTTGGTCTCAGTGTCCCAGATTGTCATGTATTTACTCTCCTGGATAATTATTTAGTTCTCTTTTATGGTTCAAGTGCAGCGCACACGAGTAGAAGTATAAAAGGCATAGGAAATTATAATTAATTATCTGTGAATTCCATTTGACAGGAGAGAGAAATAAACTAACACTTGGCCCTGAGGCTATTTCTATATAAAACTATAAACCAACTGGTGAAAAATAATTATTCATGTAACAATTTTTGCTATCAATTACCTAATATTTTTTACTGATTTTTCCAGCAGAAAAAGACTTGTTTATATGGTATTGTGTAGACTGAACATAAGAGAAACTAAACACACTAAACAGAAAATTAAGAACGTTAAGTCTAAGGTTGTCTGGGTTCCAGTAATACAAATATCTACCTACTATGGATTGAGTCTCCAAACATCTCATGAATATATAAAATTCTTTGAAAAAATGTCCTGTGTAAATCTAAAACTTTTTCAGTTAATCGCTGCAAAGTTCACGGCTTCCCAAAGGCATATTAAACTTCAATAAACATATTGGCTATTGAGAACATGGAGGGAAATGATGGCATCTGTGAATGTGGCCCAAAATCTGTTTTATTGGTAACGCTCAACAACAGAGGACTGGTCTTTCGAGTGCAGAGGGAAGTGGGCCAATGAGGAAGAAAAATCGCTGGAGGAGAAAAGAATATTAAAGAGTAAAATATGATTATGAGATTCATCTGACAATTGAACTCAAAGCATTACTCCAATGGGAACCTGGGTGTTGATTTAGCTTATTGGAAGGTTAGGGGATTATATTGGAGCAAAATTTAAAAGTTGTTTCTATTAAATTTGGACTTCTGAGAAAAGTAAGAGACAACAAATGCCCAGGAACTACTAACTTTTTTGTTGTTGTTGTTTGAGACGGAGTCTCGCTCTGTCGCCCAGGCTGGAGTGCAGTGGCCGAATCTCAGCTCACTGCAAGCTCCACCTCCCGAGTTTACGCCATTCTCCCGCCTCAGCCTCCCAAGTAGCTGGGACTACAGGCGCCTGCCACCTCGCCCGGCTAGTTTTTTGTATTTTTTAGTAGAGACGGGGTTTCACCGTGTTCACCAGGATGGTCTCGATCTCCTGACCTCGTGATCCGCCCGTCTCGGCCTCCCAAAGTGCTGGGATTACAGGCTTGAGCCACCGCGCCCGGCCGGATCTACTAACTTTTAAAAATTGTGTAAGTTTAGTTATTATTCAAAAGACAAAAACAGACTTGAGTACTAGGAAAACTATTTTTTCTCTATTTAAAGCTGCAGAGCATTATTATTATTGTTATTATTTTTGTTGAATCAGTTACAAACCTATAATTGCAATGAATAAAATAAACTACAGTTTCAGGGAATTTGTTTGAAAAAAATGGGGCCCCTCAAAATAGAAAATCTGGAAAAACAGGCTTGGAAAATAGATGCTAAGGTGACTCCTCACATGCAAAATATATAAAGCACAACTGGAAGAGCACAATGGCCAGGATGTCAGCACTACATGACACTCAAGCTTTTGTAGTACCTATGACCACCACCTACTGAAACGGCTATAGCCATGGACATTCTATTCCACCTCCATGGATTCATTCTACTTTTTGTCTTTGTATCACTCATGAAAGCGTCAAAGTTCTGGGTCGAAGTATCTAATTCATCATCCCATGCCATGTTTGGGAGGACAAAAAGCCATTGATTTAGTTACCTGAGACTGCTGTAACAAATTACTACAAATGTGGTGGTTTAAAAGAACAGAAGTGTATTGTCTTACAGTCTTAAAGGTCAGGCATTCAAAATCAAGGTGTTAGTAGGGTTGCACTCCCTCCGGAAGCTCTAGAGGAGATTCTTTTCTTGGTTTCTTCCAGTTTCAGGTGGCTGCAGGCATCCCTTAGCTTGAGGCAGCATCACACCCATCTTCGCCTCCATCTTCACATTGCTTTCTACTCTTCTATGTGTCTCACAAAACGGCCTTTGTGTCTCTCATAAAGACACTTGCGATGGCATTTAGGGCCCATCTCAATAACCCAAGGCCATCTTCTCATTTCAAGACCCTTAATTTAATTATATCTGTAAAGTAACATTCAAGTAAAGTAACATTTATAATTTACTGAGATTAGAGCTTGATATTGTTGGGTGGCCATTATTCAACCCACTATAGCCATGGAACAGGAAAAGAAAGGATCTAGCCTTCCGTTTATGTAGTGGCCATTCAAATACATACAATGCATGACAACCTCTAACCTCTAACTGAGAGCTAGGTGGCCCACAATATGCCAAATATTTACTGACATCCACTTTATTCACTGCACAAAATGTATACAAAGTTTTCTTGTCATACATGTATTTCCATAAAATAAAACATGCTTATGCAAATCTTGTAATTCCTTCCTCATGCTTTAGTTGCAAATAACAGAAAACTGAGACTTTACTAGTTTAAACAATATAGTGTCTTTATAAACTCATAATATGCCAAAAGTTCAGAACACAGGTTTTAGATACAATTTGGTCAGAGATCCAGTTATATTTTGCTGAAAATGTCTTGAATCCTCCATTCTCTTTCTCCTAGAGTCATTGTTAGGCTGTCTTTCTTCATGGAAACATGATTTAAGATGTTTCAAGTTATATATCTTCACACATTAACCAAGAAAGGAAAAAAAATCTTTTTCTTAGTAATTCTAGAAAGAATCTGAGATTCAGTATGAGTGGTATATACTTAGACATCTGTACTAGTCCTGGTGAATGAAATGTCCTGCTATGACTTAGGTCATATACTGTATTTCACATATTGAGACAGTTTTAAAAACATCTTTCTTACACAATTTAGACTCTGAAAGAGAAATGAGGGAATATTTGTAAAGAAAGAATGCAGAATAAACGGCAGAGAACTCCAAGTGTCAATTACAGAATCACATAGTTGTCATAGTAAGAGTCATGTTTATCTAGTTTGTTTAGTTGTTTTTGGCATTTTCTTATTTTTTTGTTTGTTTTTTAACTTTTATATTAAGTTTAAGGTACATTTTCATGTTTGTTACATAGCTAAACTTGTGTCATGGGGGTTGGTTATACAGATTATTTCATGACCAAAGTACTAAGCCGAGTACCCATTAGTTATTTTTCCTGATCCTCTTTTCCTCTCACCCTCAACCCTCCACCCTCCACTGGCAGGCCCTATTGTGTGCTAGTCCACTCTATGTGTCTATGTGTTGTCATCATTTAGCTCCCACTCATGAGTGAGAATATATGGTATTTGGTTTTCTGTTCCTGCATTAGTTTGCTAAGGATAATAGCCTCCAGTTCCATTCATGTTCCTGAAAAGGACATGACCTAGTTCTTTTTTATGGCTACATAGTATCCTCTGGTGTATACGTACCACATTTTCTTTATCCAGTCTACCATGGATAGGCATTTAGATTGATTTCATGTCTTTGCTATTATGAATAGTGCTGCAGTAAACATACACATGCATGTATCTTTATGATAGAATAACTTATATCCCTTTGGATATATAACCCATAATGGGATTGCTGGGTTGAATGATAGTTCTGTTTTTAGGTCTTTGAAAAATCACCACACTGTTCTCTACAATGATTGAACTAATTTATACTCTTACCAACAGTGCATAAGAGTTGCTTTTCCTCCACAACATGCTAGCACCTGTTATGTTTTTACCTTTTAATAATGGCCACTCCATTTATTCTGAATTTTTAAAGAGCATGAATGAAACAACAGAAAGATCATGAACAAAAGAAAATGAAACAATATATTGATTTAGAATCAATTTTTATTTAACACAAATTGTCAATCTGTAGAAATTTTTAGTATTCTGTATTGAATCATTATTTTTCTATAATAAAGATAATCACTCACTAATAAATCTGTTTCTCAATACTGAATGCCTTTACATTATACTTATATGCAATAAGGTAGTTGAAATTTTTATTTCCTTGTTTTATTGGACACTTGGTGAGAATAAACTATTAGCACTAAACAATTAAATTATAAATGAATAAAGGTGGCAAATCATGGAATTCAGCTTCCATCTTAAGAATTGAAAAACTAAACCTAAACTAGAAGAAAGGAAATAATAAAGATAAGAGAATAA
The DNA here is from genome assembly GCF_000951035.1 of Colobus angolensis palliatus. Classification (NCBI taxonomy): domain Eukaryota; kingdom Metazoa; phylum Chordata; class Mammalia; order Primates; family Cercopithecidae; genus Colobus; species Colobus angolensis. Next base: position 8,147,855 of record NW_012121043.1, on the reverse strand, counting down.
GTCAGTGAAATAGAGAAAATAAATTTACCAAAAGTTGGTTATTTAAAAAATTGGATAAAATTGTTGTTTCTAGCCAGACTGATTACAATAAATGACAAAACTAACAGTAACAAGAATGAGAGAAGTGGCATCACTACAAATTCTACAAATACTATACAAATGAACAGAGAATAATATGAAGGCTTTAGGCCAATTATTTTTAAAATTTAGAGCAAGTGGATGAATTCCTTAAAAGGCACAAAATACCAAAGCTCACTTAAGAAGAAATAGATTATACAAATAGTCCTACAGAGTAAATATTCACTTAATGTCATTGACAGGTTCTTGAAAACTGTGACCTCAAGCAAAATGATGTACAGCAGGTCCTCAGATAATGTCTTTTTATTCAATGTTATTTTGTTATAACATTCGTGAAGAAAAAAATTGTTTTTGTTATGTCTTTTTGCTTAAATTGCATTTCCAAGAACCTCCTAATGACATTAAGTGAGGACTTACTGTACCTACTAAAGAAATTGAATTGATACTTAAAAGCTTTAAACAAATAAATTTTCAGTTCTATTTTGCTTTACTGATTAATTCTAGCAAACTTTCAAGGAAGGAATTAAAACAGAAACTTTAAGAAGATGGTATACACACCAACTTTATTATATGAAGATAGAATTACCCTGCTAGTAAAATTAGACAAAAACATTACAAGAATAGAATATCAACAACTTCCTCATCCAAACATAATTGCAAATTCTCTGAGAAATCCATATGATATTATTTGGCTGTGTTTCCACTCGAACCTTATCTTGAATTGTAGTTCCCATAATCCCAATGTGTGGTGGAAAGAACCCAGTAAAAGGTAATTGAGTCATGGGGGCTGTTTCCCCCACGCCATTCTTATGAAAGTAAGTAAGTTCTTGTGGAATCTGATGGTTTTATCAGGGACTTCACCCTTCACTTGCCTCTCATTCTTCTCCTTGCTGCTGCCATTTGAAGAAGGACATGTTTGCTTCTCCTTCTACCATGATTGTAAGTTTCCTGAGGCCTCCCCAGCCATGCTGAAATGTGAGTCAGTTAAACCTCTTTCCTTTTTAAATTACTCAGTCTCAGGTATGTCTGTATTAGCAGCATGAAAATGGACCAATACAGTACATTGGTACCAGTAGAGAGGGGTTCTGCTCTAAAGATACCAAAAAATGTGGAAGTGACTTTGGAACTGGGTAACAGGCAGAAGTTGGAACAGTTTGGAGGGCTCAGAAGAAGACAGGAAGAAGTGGGGAAGTTTGGAACTTACTAGAGACTTGCTGAATATTTTTGGCCAAAATGCCGATAGCGATATAGACTATGAAGTCCAGGCTGAGGTGGTTTCAGATAGAGAGGAAGAACTTTTTGGAAAGTGGAGTCAAGGTGATTTTTGTTATGTTTTAGCAAAGAGACTGGTGGCATTTTGCCCCTGCCCTAGAGATCTATGGAACTTTGAACTTGAGAGAGATGATTTAGGGTATCTGGCAGAAGAAATTTCTAAACAGCAAAGTGTTCAAGAGGTGGCTTAGGTGCTGTTAAAGCATTCAGTTTTATGTATTCACAAAGATATAATTTGGAATTGGAATTTATGTTTAAAAAAGAAGCAGATGATTAAATTTTGGAAAATTTGCAGCCAGATGATGTGATAGAAAAGAAAAACCCATTTCCTGAGGAAAAAGTCAAGCCAGCTGCAGAAATTTATATAAGTAAAAAGAAGCCAAATATTAATCACCAAGACAATGAGGAAAATGTTTCTAGGGTATGTCAGAGATCTTCACAGAAGCCCCTCCCATCACAGGCCCATAGGCTTAGGAGGAAAATACTGTCTTGTGGGCCAGACCCAGGGTCTTGTTGCTTTGTGCAGTCTCAGAACTTGGTGACTTGCATCTAAGCCATGGCTAAAAGGGCCCAAGGTGCAGTTTGGGCTGTGCCTTTACAGTGTGCAAGCCCCAAGCCCTGGCAGCTTGCACATGGTCTTGGGCCTGTGGGTACTCAGAAGACAAGACTTGAGGTTTGGGAATCTCCACCTAGGTTTCAAAGGATGTATGGAAACATCTGGATGTCCAAGCAGAAGTCTACTGCAGAGGCAGAGCCCTCATGGAGAACCTCCACTAGGGCAGTACAGAAGGAAAATATGGGGGGTTGGAGCCCCCAAATAGAGTCCCCACTGGGGCACTGCCTAGTGAAGCTGTGAGAAGAGGGCCACCATCCTCTAGACTCCAGAATAGTAGATCCACGGACAGCTTGTATTGTGGACCAGCAAAAGCCACAGACCCTCAACATTATCCTGTGAAAGCAGTTGGGAACAGGGCTGTACCCTGCAAAGCCACAGGGGTAGAGCTTCCCAAGGCCATGGGAGCCCACCTCTTGCATCTATGTGACCTGGATGTGTGTGACCTACATGTATGTGGACAAATTCATTTTTAAAAGAAACAAAAGCGATTGGGTGGTGAAGGTATGTTTACAAAAATAATAGTGTGGAATAATTGGAAATCCACATGCCAAAAAATGATTAACTTGAATTCAGATCTTACAATATCTATAAAAACTAACTCAAATCTGTCAAATGTCTAAATACAAAGTGTAACAATACCATTAGCTTTTGGGAATATGCAAAATAAAATATCCATGCAAAGAATTTTACGTAAATATTATGTAACAGCTTTATATGTAATAACCAAAAGCTGGAAACAACTCAAATGTTCACCAACAGGTGAGTGGATAAACACATTATAGTATATCCATAAAACTGAATGCCACTTAGCACTAAAAAAAAACTATTGATACATGCTACCACATGGATGATTCTCAAAATAATTATCCTAAGTAAAAGAAGTCAAACAAAACCAATTCTGAATGTATGATTCTATTTACATAAAATTCTAAGAAATGTGAGCTTATGTGAGTAACAGAAAGCTGATTAGTGGTTGCCTGGGTGGTTGGGAAGGAGTGGGAAAATAAAAAAACAAAACCTTAAAAGCAGCAAAAGAAAGATTTTGGAGGTGAGGTGTATGTTCAATATCTTGATTATGGTGATGGTTTCATGATAGTAAAACATCAGTTTGTACACTTGAAATATGTGTGATCTATTATATGTAAATTATACTTCACTGAAACTGTTAGAAAATGGTAGTAAAGAATAATATTACAATAGGCCAATAAAAAAGTCTAAGAGAAATGGAGCTGTATCAAAAAGAATGCTTTTAGCTGCAAGAAACAAAAAACCAAATTTAAACTGACTTTAAGAAGGGAAATTAATTGGTTCATAATTATAAAAACTAGACAGAAATAGTTTTTACCACAGGGAAAAAAAGTTAGTTTAAGGAAAATTAACCAAAGCCAATTGGCAATGAGAAATCACAGGGAAAGGATAGAATAACAACAGATCTGAAAAAAAGATAAAATTAGTTTATTTATACTCATTTTATACAATATGAGGCATATCTGAATGCCTCAAATCTCAGTTTTATTTTATAGATTGCATTCTATAAAAATGACATTCTGGTAAGAGGTCATAGGATTATAAAACTGAAGAGAAAAGCCATGGAAATGAAAATGATAAGCTTAGCTGAACATTCATTTTTTGAGGCTCTGCAAGTGACAGAGACATTAGCAACAATAATGAAAAATAAGTCAAAAGTTACCATCATTATCCTTGATCATTTAGGATTCTCCATTATATACTTGGCCATTTGTAAATCTAGTTGCCCAAATTGTAATTTTTGTATTTTTTTATTTTTATTTGTGTAGGTGTATGGGATACAAGTATAATTTTGTTACATCCACAGATTATGTAGTGGTAAAGTCAGAGCTTTTAAAGTATTCATCACTTGATAATGTACATGCTTAATGTATTCATTAAACAATTTCTCATCATCTATCCCCCTTCTACTACCTCACCCTTCTGAGCCTCCATTGTCCATCATTCTATACTCTTTGTCCATGTATACACATTATTCAGCTCCCACTTATGAGTGAGAACATGTGGTATTTGTCTTTCCATATATGCCAGCCCCAAAAATTATTAAGGGGAAAAAATGTTCAACTTCCATTTTAACTTTTTTTGTTTTTCTAAAAGAAGCTGATAACCAACCCCCCGGCCTCCGCCAAAAAAAAAATTCACCTTTTATATGTTGCTAATGAACCTTACTTCAACTCAAGCAAATACTTATGAGCTAAATAGTACAACATATTTGATCAGTGGCAGCACCAATGTGTTGTGTAAAATTCACTAGATACAAATAATTGATGAATAAGAGTCAAGCAAATGCAACTACAAATACTGGAAGGAAACAAAGAATTATGATGAGATTTATCCAACAAACTAGGAATTCATTGACATGATTTGCAAACAGGGAAAACTGCAGTATTCTATATTTTTATCAGTTCTTTCTGTCATTTATAATCAAGAACTAAAAATCAATCTACATTATTGTCAAAAGTCCAATTATATGAGTTTCTCATAAGCATATAATAATTACAAAAAATTTTGAATGCATAACATTTGCCATTTAAGCCAGTTGTTAGACTACAAATCAAATTGGAAACTTCTGGTGCCCCCACTTAGAATGCTGCTGGCCCACCTCTTATTCCAGCTGCTGCTCCAGTTACTCATCTTGTGATTAGCTTTGATAAGCTTCATATAATTGCAAGTTAGGTCATTGCTTCATATCTCTTGCCTTCAGGATTTTTCTAATGTCACAAACAGTGTGGGATGTCTGCAGACACCTAGTCAGCACTTAAGCATGACCAGTCTGAAAGTATGGGAGAGTTAACGCCCAGGAGGCATCCTTAACCAATGCAAGATGAAAGCCAGTGGATAAATGCTTCCTCCTTTCATCCCCTAGGCAGATCATTCTAAGACACGTTTCATAAAACACTTCATAAAGTGCAGCAGAATCAAGCTGTAGTTTCTCATACTGATTGCCAACTTAATAACACATGCTTTTTGTAGCTTTTCTTCTTTTCTGTTTTATCCACCCATCCCTCACTCCTATTCTCTGCATGTAATCTTTGATTTCAGACTCTGGTTTCTCCTCATCACTTTCAAAACAAAAACCCAGGTTATATCTCTGTACAGTCCAAACAGGAAAATGCAATTTCTTACATGTTGAAGGAATTGCAGGGACTGCTGATATGTGTCAGCAGAAATCAGAGGAATATATGTGCAAATGGGTGTTCTAGAGGAGAATACACTGGGTGATGGTCGGGGGAAGACGAGGCAGAATATAAGCCTAAATAGGGAATAATGTATTGACTTGGAAATCTGTGACTCAAAGTTCAATGTCCTTGAAAGGAAACCTGAATCTCTTCCTTATACACTATAGGGGTAGCTCTTTGAAGCCTGGATCCAACCATGGTTCCATATTAAATAAGCCAGCGTATGAAACTTCCTTAGAAGTTTAATGTAGACCCACAATTGGGTTTATATTATGAAAACGGACTAATACATTGGGTTACTGAATAAGTAACCCAGGAAGCATGGCGGGGAAGCCTCAAGAAACTTACAGTCATGGCAGAAAGTGAAGGGGAAGCAAGAATGTCTTACTAGAGCAGAGCAGGAGAGAGAGAAGGGACAAGTGTCACACACTTTTAAACTACCTTATAAGAACTCACTCACTATCAGGAGAACATCAAGGGGGAAATCCGCTCCCATGATCCAGTCGTCTCCCACCAGGCCCCTCCTCCAATTCAACATGAGACTTGGACAGGAACACAAATGCAAACCATATTATCCCAACCCTGTGCCCTGTCAAATCTTGTGTCCTTCTCACGTCGCAAAATACAATCATTTATCCCTTCTCAACAGTCCCCCAGTCTTAGCTCATTTTAGCAATAACTCAAGAGTTCACAGTCCAAAATCTCATCTAAGAGAAGGTAAATCCCTTCTGCCTATAAGTCTGTAAAATCAAAAGTAAGTTAGTTACTTCCAAGACACAATGTGAATACAGGCATTGGGTACATGATTCCATTACAAATGGGAGAAACTTGCCAAAACAAAGGGGTTACAAGCCCCATGCAAGTCTGATGCCCAGGAGGACAGTCGTTAAAACTTATAGCTCCTAAATAATCTCCTTTTACTCCATGTCTCACATCCAGGGCACACTGATGCAAAGGGTGGGCTCGGAAAGCCTTGGCAGTTTTGACACTGTGACTCTGCAGGGCATAGCCCCTGTGGCTGCTTTCACAGGCTGGTGTTGAGTACCTGCAGCTTTTCCAGGTGTACAATACAAGCTGTCAATAGATCTACCACTCTTGCATCTAGAGGATCATGACCTAGTTCTCACAGCTCCACTAGGCAGTGCCCCAGTGGGGACTCTGCTTGGGGGCTCCAACACCACATTTCCTCTCTGCACTGCCCTAGTAGAAGTTCTCCATGAGGGCTCTGCCCCTGCAGCAGATTTCTGCCTGGATATCCAGGCATTTCCATACATCTTCTGAAATCTAGGTGGAAGTTCTCAAACCTCAACTCTTACCTACTGTGCACCTGCAGGCCCAACACCACGTGGAAGCTGCCAAGGCTTGGAGCTTGCATCCTCAGAAGCCACTGTCTGAGCTACACCATGGCCCCTTCTAGCCACAGTTGGAGCTAGAGCAGCTAGCACACAGGGCACCATGTCTCAAGGCTGCACTGAAGAGCTGGGCCCCGGGACGGGCCTATGAAACAATTTTCTGGGCCTGTGATGGGAGGGGTTTCCTGAAGGTCTCTGAAGTTCCCTTGAGACATTTTCCCCATTGTCTTGGATATTAACATTTGTCTCTTCTTATGCAAATTTCTGCAGCCAGCTTGAATTCCTCCCCAGAAAATGGGTTTTTCTACCACATGGCGGGGTTGCAAATTTTCCAATATTTTATGCTCTGCTTCTCTCTTGAATATGTTTCAGTTTCAGATAATCTCTTTGTTCATACATACAAGTAAGCATATTTAGCAACAGCCAGGTTGCATCTTGAATGCTTTGCTGATTAGAAATTTCTTTCGCCAGACACCCTAAATCATCTCTCTCAAGTTCAAAGTTCCACGGATCTCTATGGCAAGGACAAAATGCTGCCAGTCTTTGCTGAAGTATAGCAAGAGTGACCATTACCTCAGTTCCAAATAAGTTTCTCACCTCCATCAGAGACCACCTCAGCCTGGACTTCACTGTTCATATCACTATCAGCATTTTGGTCAAAACCATTCAACAATTCTCTAGGAAGTTCCAAACTTTCTCACATCTTCCTGTCTTCTGAGCCCTCCAAACTATTCCAACTTCTGCCCCTTACCCTGTTCCAAAGTTGCTTTTACATTTTCAGTATCTTTATACCAGCACCCCACTCTTCTGGTACCAGTTTTCTGTATGTGTCCATTTTCATGCTGCTATAAAGAACTACCTGAGGCTGGGTAAATTTATAAAGAAAAGAAGTTTAATTTACTCACAGTTCCACAGGCTGTACAAGAAGCATGACTGAGAGGACTCAGCTAACTTACAATCATAGCGGAAGCCAAAGGGAAAGCAGGCAGCACATCTTACTACGGTGGAGAGAGAGAGAGAGTGAAGGCAGAAACGCCACACACTTTTAAACCATCAGATCTTGTGAGAACTCATTCACTCTCAGGAGAACAGCAAGGGGGAAATCTGCCTAATGACCCAATCACCTCCCAACAGGCTCCTCCAATTCAGCATGACATTTGGGAGGGGACACAAATCCAAACCGTATCATCCAATAAAATAAGTACTGAGAATGTGCCAGCAGACTTAGAGAAATGAAAATAGTTAAATGAATTTACTATGAGAGACTGAAAATCCCATCCTGATTATACTCCCTAGGAGGACCCGGAGGACATATCTTCACAAAGATCGTAAGAAACAAACTAGTGAAAGAAGCACCAGAATCTTTGAAAATTCCAGTGAATATGCCCTTTGCAGGTAGGGGGTGGCAGTAGGAGATGCTTCCTACTGGGCTCTTTAGTTTCAACAGGAATTCTATAATTCTAGAAGAGCAGAGGCCAACTGCAGCACTTAAATATCCAAGTAAGTTAGAGTGGTAGAGTGTCTTAACCCACAGAGAGTGATGAGAATGTTTGTCTAATAGACTATGGTGCTTCAAGATGTAATGTAGATTCAGAGCTGATTACGATGCCATTTTACTCCACGAAACTAGGAACAGAATAATCAGCATCTGGAAATCAGAAGGCTAAGGTGAATCACCACATTGCAAAATTACAATCTCTCACCCAATTTTCACATCTAAGTCAGTTCACATATACAGAGTACATTAATTAAAGAGCATATTAGTTTGCTACGACTGCTACAATAAAGTACCACAGACTGGGTGGATCCTACAATAAAAATTTATTTTCCCATGATTCTGAGGGGATAGATGTTTGATATCAAGGTATCAGCAGGTTGATTCTGCAGCCTTCCTCATTGACTTGGAAATGGCCATCTTCTTCCTGTGTCTTCACATGGTCTTCCTTCTGTACCTGCCCCTATCCAAATTTCCCTGTTTTATAAGGTGTATTAGTCCATTCTCACATTGCTATAAAGAACTGTCTGAGACTGGGTAATTTATAAAGAAAAGAGGTTTAATTGGCTCACGGTTCTGCATGCTGTGCAGGAAGCATGGCTGGGGAAGCCTCAGGAAACGTATCATAATGATGGAAGGCAAAGGGGAATCAGCTTGTCTTACATGGCTAGAGCAGAAGGAAGAGAGTGAAGGGAGAGGTATTACATAGTTTTAAACAGCAAGATCTCACAAGAACTCACTATCATGAGAAGAACCGGGGGAAATTAGTCTCTGTGATTCAATCACTTCCCACCAGGTCATTCCTCCAACACTGAGGATTACAATTCAACATGAGATTTGGGAAGGAACACAAATTCAAACCATATCACAAGGACATAGTTCACTGGGTTAGGGACCTCCCTAACGACCTCATTTTTACTTAATTACCTCCTTAAGGGCCCTATCTCCAAAAACAGTCACATTCTCAGGCACTGTGGATCAAGACTTCCATGTATGAATTTTGAGGGAACACAATTCCGCCCATAATATGGAGGAAGTTATATTCCCTTGAGGAAGGGCCTCCAAAAGCGTATGTAATAAAAGTTCTTTTAATACCTCCCTAAAGAGACCTTGGAGCCTGTATTAGGGAATGGAGAGTGCCCAAACTCTCAAGGATGCTGATACCATAGGATCTGAAACCCCACCAGAGGATGAGGGGATTATAAAGACAAGGTAAGAAAGATAACTTCTCCCCAAGTTCATATCACAGTGGTCTCCACTTCCCACTGAATGGCTCAGTAGTTAATTTCTTAGTCTCTAAGTATGTAATTGAATAGCTTTCAAGTAGCTGGCATGCTCTCACTTTAGTTCTCTGACTTGCAACAGAAGAGCCATATGGTAGAAAAGGTAAGTGGAAGCACTTTAACCTGCCACTGAACTCTGTCAAGATTGTGAAGAAGCAATATTTCAAGTCAGGAGGATTTTTAGAGATTATTACTACCCTCAGAAATAAGTTATGCAAGACTGGTTGTTCCCAAAATACACTTTTTTGATTCACCTGTTTCTGCTCTGTAAAACCAGATGGATCATAACAAACAAAAACAATTATAAACTTAACCAAGTGGTAGCCTTACTTATAGCAGCTTCTTGCTGAAAGTAATTCTTTTTTTTTTTTGAGACAGCGTCTGGCTCTGTTGCCCAGGCTGGAGTGCAGTGGCCGGATCTCAGCTCACTGCAAGCTCTGCCTCCTGGGTTTACGCCATTCTCCTGCCTCAGCCTCCCGAGTATCTGGGACTGCAGGCGCCCGCCACCTTGCCTGGCTAGTGTTTCTCTTTACTTTTTAGTAGAGACAGGGTTTCACCGGGTTAGCCAGGATGGTCTCGATCTCCTGACCTCGTGATCCACCCATCTCGGCCTCCCAAAGTGCTGGGATGAAAGTAAGTCTTCACTGAAACACATCAACATGGCCTGTGCTATGATCTGTTGAATACACCGTTTTCCATCCCTATCAGTAAGGAAGCTAGAAAGAAATTCTCTTTTACATGGGAGATACAGCAGTACACATTCCTATCTTTCCCCAAGGCTGCATTAACTATTTCATTATCTGTTGTCAGGAAACAATACTGTTTCACAGGAAATTTCATCATCTTGATAATTGTGCAGAAGAGCCTTATTTGCCCGTTAAAATAAGAAAAAGAAATGTTAATTGGACCTAGAGAGCAGTAAGGAATCTGATAAGACATAGCTGCCAGGGGGCAGAAGATAAACGCCATGAAGATTAGGGTCAGGCATGCCCTGTTGTGAAGTGTATGGGTATCCAGTGGTCAGAAGAACACTGAGACATTCTGTTTAAGATACAAATTCCTGCATTTTGAACCCCCATGAAAAAAAAGAAACACATCGCCAGGTGATCTTTTGACACTGGGAGAACAATTGGAAATTCTATTTTGACCTATTTATGAAGTTTCTTACGAGGCTGACAGTTTTGCATAGTACCCGGAGCAAGAGAAGTTGTTGCAGAAAGTCTCAGCTGGGTGCAAGCTGTCCTGGCTCAGGTTATATATGACCTAGCAGATCTGATGATGCTAAAAGTAATCATGGTAGATAAAAGGGCTTTGTGGCATCCCCGGCAAGTCAAATTAGGGGAGTCACTGCACACACTCTGAGGACTGTGGAGCCAAACCATACTTTCTGTGTCATAGAACTACCAGGCCTTGAAAAATAGCTTCCATTGTGCTAATGGGCCTAACAGAAACTGAAGGCCTTATCATGGGATACCAAGAAACTGTGTATTAGAGCTTCCCATCACGTCACATGGCAGATAGCAACTAACTCTGTGACAGAATGACACATTCAGGACAGTGCCTGAGCAGAAGTGCCCTAAAACTCACTAAACAGGAAGGAAAACACTTGGATCTACTTTTCAGTTGGGTTGGCAGTGGTAGTGGCCATAGATTGTCTATTGCTGTATTATGCTTCCATTCAGGAGTGGCTCTAAATGACAACAGTGAAGGGAAACCTGCTAATAGCAGAGTTGTCAGCAGTACATCTGGTCATTTCCTTTACATGCAGATTTTCATGTCTCGCATTAAGACTCACAAGAAAGTATTCACTGCAGAATAAGCACTAAATAGTGATGAGGGCAGAATTATTTTCCCAGGAATGTCAGGAGCCTTTCTCCTCAGCCAACCCAATCCTGGAGAAATGAGCCAGGGATGAAGGTAAGGAGGCTATGCATGGATCCAAGAGTGTGGGTTTCCTCTCACCAAGGTCAGTCAGACTACCGGTGCTGCTGAATAACCAGTTTACCAGCAGCAGAAATGGTGATGAGCCTTCAAGAAGGCAGGGGAATAATTATCCATGTTTTGTGACTTTGACTATATCTGATCTTTAATATGTTGGAGGGTAAGTAATAAATTTGTACAGACTCAATATCTACTCTAAAATGCAAATGTTTTTTCTTCTCACAATGACTTTTCCACAATGTATGTTACACAATAGTGTGTGAGAGTAAGGCCTCATTGATGACAAAACTGTTGCAGCAATAGGAATACGACAATGTCTCCTCCAGTGTTATTATCAACTTTGCCTCCCAGAGCACCCAACCTAATAGAAACAGGCTATATTATGTTAAAGTTTCAGGTAAGTCACTGTCATAAGAATATCCTGTGGGATTGGTGTCCTTTCTTCTAGAATGTGTTAGTATGCTCAGCCAAAACCAAAAGCACGTGCTGTGTCCCAATAACTAGCATACACAGGTCTATGAAACAAGGGTTTGAAATATAATCGGCCGTTATAGTTGATATATCCATTAATGCATATGTGGAATTTGTGGTACCTATTCCTACGACACTAGATTCTCTCAGATTAGAGGTCCTGATTTGGGGGGAGAAAGTAGGGCTTCTTTTACGAAAAAACATGGTAAGGGTTCCACTGAACTTGAAACTGCAACTATTATTTTGGGATCTTCATGTCATAGGAACAAAAGGCAAAAAAAAGAAAAATGAAGAAGAAGAAGAAAGAAAAAAGGAAAGAAAAGTTAGTATACTAGGACACTATTGACCATGACTACCAGAAACAGCTAGGACTGCCACTACACAATGGGGCAGTGAGAAGTATGTCTGGGGAAAAAAAAGATTCATGAGGGCATTTTGTGGTGCTCTGTGCTTTCTAAGAGCTATGAACAAGCAATTACAACCCTGGTACGTTAAAACAATTCAATTAAAAATTCAGATCCTTCAGGGCTAAAGATGTGCATCGTTTCACTAGGCAAGCAACCTCGATTAGTTGAAATTCTGGCTTAGGGCTGAGGGTAAAGCAAACCAAGAATGAGTGCTTGAGAAGGTAGATAATGAATAACAATGATGGCGTCAGGACACGCTGAGCCTTGGGGAACCATACCTTGCTCAAATAATCCTATGAATTTAACAGAAAGTAGGAAAACCTCTGAGTGGTTCAAGAGTTGTACTGTGTTTATATTCATCTCTAGTGCCCAATTTCAAATCCTGCCAGTCTCACCTTTTGCTCCAGCAATGTAACCAGGGCTGTGGATGCTGAACCAGCTGCACACAAATGCAACTCACAAGCACTTCACTGCAGACCCATGAAATACACCTCCCACTTCTTACACAAGGGTTTCTCTAATGCTGCAGTGCAAGATGTTCACGGGAACTCATTGGGCACTCATGCATGTGTAGCCTAGAAATGTGAATGAGGTGTTGCCCATGGTGTCATGCTTGATCAATGAGTATGATCAGAGTTCTAAACACACTAGTCAAAGAATTCCAAAACACGCGTTTTAGTCTTCTTTAGCTGTTTAGTTTAGTCACACTGTATACCTCTATCTGTCATTCCTGCTCTGCGAAATCCTTTTCCCAAAAAAACTACCTGCATGCAAAACTTCCTCTCGGCACTGCTTTTGAGGAATCTGAGCTGTGGCATCTACTGCCCATTTACTTTTGAGAGCTTATATTCTAAGCACACATACTTAACAAAAAATATAGTTAGGGACATTTCCTTTTAAATTAAATTGCTATAAATTCATGCTTTTCAAATTCCCAAAAGCCTTCCTTAAAAGCAGGAAAAAAAAATGCAAGATTAATGTTTTCTACCTTTTAATGAAATTCAGCCATCACATCAAATATAATTGACCTACCTTAAAATCTAAAGACATCAGCTATTATTAATGAAGTGTTTTAAGGCACATTTTGGAACTTGATCACAGTTAGAATATATATGAAGTTCCATATGATAAAGGATTAACTTATTAACCTTGGGGCATTTTCTCTGCCTCAGCAAAGTTTGGGACTATTGGAAGAGAAGCAGTATCTTAAATAATTTGTACAATTTTCGGTAACGGCACATCAAAGGGGAAAAATAGATGAGTTGTTTTCAAATAATGAAATCTGCTTCATAAGAGAGCAGTTGTCTATGAAGCAAAAACTCTCTGTTTACTCTTTGTGACTGCCTATTACTTCACCTATTATCCATCACCTCTCTGACCTTGAAAGATTCTTTTTGAATGTGTTTCCAAAGGTAAAGACAAGTTGAAGGCAATTATCAAAGAAATTTGGGACAGTATGAAGTACAGAGAAACCTCCATTTTTTTAACCTATGTATTCAACAGTATTTGGCTTATTCTCAATTTCAATTATCCCACCTTCTTCCAACATGTACCTCTTCATCTACAGCCAATATTTCAAAACTTTTATGGATGCTCATTTTCTTCTTCTTTGATTATTTTTCCTCTTTTTAAATACATCTTTTCTTTCTGATACTGTAGTTCTCAGTTGCCTGGGTATACTTACATTTCTTATTTGGATTTGCATATCATTCTATAATTCTTTGTGAACTCATCTTTACAGTTTGAATTAACTTCATTTCCATATCATTGTTATATTTTCAGTTTATCACTATTAGATTTTCTGAGCTTGTGTTTTGCACATTTTCTGAAATCTCACTAAATTATTTGATTTTGTAAATATATGTTGTTTCAAAAATATTTAATGTAAATGTATTGCTACCTGTATAAATGTATTGAATTGTATATTTAATGATAATAAAATAGGAAGTAATATTTATATAATTTTTAAATTATATTCTATATAGGTGAAATTTTACTAAGATGGACATCAAATGATGCTGATGAGAACATAAATTTTCTACAACCTTTTGTATGAGGAAATTTGCAACACAGATCAGTATGTTTGAATGGTCACCTCCTTCTGATCCATTATGTATTTTACTATCTATCCTGTGATAATATTCAGAGATATAGTCAGAAGCATATGGGATGGGAATATGTATTCCCTGCAGCAGTATTTATACTAGCAGAAAATTTAAAAATACTTAATGACCTTATAGGATTGGTAAATACAATATAATGTGTCTATACTATAGATTAAAAAATATATTTAGATATAATGCTTTTTTTTTGAGATGAAGTCTCACTCTTTCACCTAGGCTGCAGTGCAGTGGCACAATCTCAACTCACTGCAACCTCCGCCTCCCGGGCTCAAGTGATTCTCCTGCCTCTGCCTCCCAAGTAGCTGGGATTGCAGGCACTGGCACCACCATGCCCAGCTAATTTTTTTTTTTTTTTGGTAGAGACATGGTTTCACCCTGTTATCCAGGCTGGTCTCAAACTCCTGACCTCAAGTGATCCTCCTGCCTCGGCCTCCCAAAGTGCTGATATTATAGGCTTATAGTATAATGTCAAACAGAAAAAATACTGAATAGAATATTGAATAGCCAGTACTTCACACATTTTGAAAATAAAAACAAAAATAAACCCATAGATTGTAAATATACAGAAATCAGGGATAAAATACTGTTAACAAGGCCTTTTGTAATAATGGGGAATCAAGTTATTTTTATTTATGTCTTTATATTTCCCTGTACATTATAAATCTTTCTCTAATAAACATGTATTTTTATATAATTCAGAAAAAAATATATTTTTACAAAGATTAAAATCAAATTTTGGGGTTCTGCTTTTTCTACAGTTAGGAAGTAGACTGAAGCTTTGTTCCCACAAGATCTAATCACTAAGAGATAAAACATTAATAAAATAATGATGTTCTGCGCTCCTGGTGACTGCATTAATTAAAACAATTTTATTTCAAATGACAGAAACTCAAATGTGTTATAAGGGCCCTGAGATATTATCAAACTTAATGAGTGGGAAATGTAGGTAGTCCATAGAATCATATAGAAAAAACTTTTCTATGTATCTCTCCTCTGCTTTGTGTATTCTTCATTATTGTCTTTTACAGATGCCTGGCTTTCTCCACAGAACAGAATACATGAACGATGTACTCTTGAGCTTCTCATCTAACAATGTTGTACCTCTAGATGGTATATGATTCTCTGACTCAAGTCAGAATTCAGTAAGATTCTGACCAACTTGATTTCAATAAGACGCCATCCTTTGTGGCTAGAGAGAAATTAACAGGGAAGCTTCCATAAAACTACATGTGTAGAACTGAGAGTTAGACAGGGTAAATTCAATAAATAGGAGTTTGTTGAGAATACAAAAGGTCCACTACAATAACCACGAAAATGTAAATTAATTAATAGAGTCTAATTGTATGCTTCATTTACTGTTTTAAATGGGCTAAGTTTTATAGTACTATAGAACAGTGATTTGACTGTCTAGACCTACTCATAAAAGTTTTTGAAAGCCATTTTTCAGTGAGTATATTATATATTGTAATATGCAGAGTATCTTTATTATTGAGGCAATATATTCTTTCGATAAGCTCTTTCCAATAGAAATATGTGAGCCACGTATGTAATTATAAGTTATCTGGCACACATTTTTAAAAAGTAAAAACAAACAAGTGAAATTAATTTTAATATTGTATTTAATTTAACTGAATGTATCCAAAATATTATTATTTCAATGTGTCATATTAGCTACACTTCAAGTGTTCCACACATCTATGGGTAATGGCTGCCCTGTTGGATGGTGTAGCTCTATGATGTATGGTTTATATAACATAAATGCCTAAACTACATGCTCTACCTATAGGTGTGTATATGTATATTCTACATAAATATATAATAAATTTATTCTGTAGGTCTAGTCTATATAATTGTATATTGTATTAAGTTATTATTGTGTTTATACATTATGCATATTGTTAAACATACACATTTTTAAGAGAATTACAGAAATGATTTACACAAGTGTAATTTCTAATGACTTCACTCACATGCCAACACATCATGCTGTTTATGATTTTAGAGAGCACTGTGCTAGAGATTTAGTTCCATTTACTTTTCAAGGACATAGGAATCTAAGTCTATTTGCATGAAACAATTAATGTAGAAAATAATTTGATCAATAACCGACTGATTCAAATAATGAAGGAAGTAATTAATAAATTTCTAATTAGCCTTCAATTGACTTTGGTGATGATTTGCTAAGGCTGTCTTCTTTTACCAGAGAACTTTTTTTAAATAAAATAGGACATTTCAAGCAATATCAAATATAAATACCGAGTACAATTCAAGGAAACTTAAAACTAAGTATGGTATTTCCTCTCTAAGAAAAAATTTCAAAATCCTTTCTATTTTATAAGATGCTTCATAAGCATGCACATATGTATTTGAACATCACTTACCACAGGTAAAATCAGTATAAGATCCTATAGTCAAATCAGAAATATGAAATGATTTTTACTTCTCAATGTATATAAAATGTATAAGAAAAAATAAACCAGCTGTGAAGCTCTCCTCTTATTTGTCTTAAAAAAGGGTTGAATCAGCCTTGAAACATTTTATATTTTCCCCATTTCTCTATGGGATTCTTTTTGAAAAATTATTAAAGGTTGTTGAGGATGGCACTCATCTGCAGATAGTCCTTCACTTCAAGAACATTTTAGGACCATTTGGTGCTGAGGAAACTGAGGCTCAGAGAAATGCAAAATAAGCTTCTGGGAGGACCTGGTTAAATGTCACCAGTCCTATAAAACAGTGATGTACAGCAGGCAAGGCTTGTGAAAGTTAGAGCTATGCACCCTCTTATGCAACTCTGCCTTTAGTTTCTTTCCTGGTGCCAGTCTGAGAGATCAATTTGAGCTAAGGGCCTTGGCTTTCATGTGTACACTGAGAGCAGGTGATTTCTCACTGCTGTCTTTCGTATCATCTTTGCTTTCCTCCTCTTGATCTTCACCTATGAGAGGAGATGCTTTCTAGGTGAAATAAAATAAATACATATATAAAAAGAGTCTAGGCACTACCACAGAAGATTTAGGGATTAAACAGTTCTGGATTAAAGTGAGAAGGGGTAAGAGGAGCTCTGAACTCTGCCAGGGATCAGCCCTTTAAATGTATTTTTTGTTCTCAAATATGTAATTGGAGAAATGACATCAGTTAGTACATAAAAGCAACAATATATTTGGGGGTTGGCAATTCTTTAATTTACCCCTTCTCTCTATCAACTATGTAGGGATGCAGAAAAGTAAACTCAGGCACTGCCGCTTCCTGCCCTGGTATTAATCAGAACCAACAAGATTTGGATAAACATAAACATAACTGAAAAGGTATTTAAAATCCTTTAATAACATTAATCATACATTATGGATCTACTGAGTTAGTAAATGCTTAACAAAAATAATTTTAAAATTTCACAAACACAATAATGTTTAAATCAGACTTTAATAGAACAAACATCCTAGGCCTGCATTAATTGCCAAGGATGTAAAAGATACTCAAAATAATTTATACCAATCTTCCCTTCATAAATATGGTAGTAAAGTACATAGCCACAAAATAAAAAGATGAAAGGAAAAAAAGGACCATGTCAGGGGACCATAGTATCCATCCTTTATGTTCTCTTTCCTTTACTCTCTTTTTTTGGGGTGTGTGTTGCTGAGGATTTATTTACGCTTTTTGAATTTATGTAATCCTCCTTTGTTTCAAAGCTAGATCCTTAAAGCCCTGATTATAGCTTCTTATAGAATAATCTTTCCTTTTCTCCAGCAAAGTTATACCACAATATACATCAAGTCTGCACGTAACGATCTCTAGAACTGCTTTGCTCTATTACAAAAGCTTCCCCCGTACTCACTATAACACATACACTCTGTCTCTCTCACTTAGACCCACTCTTACAGAATTAAATTTTGCCTGTTTATGTTGCTCTTATGCACTCTGAACTCACAGCTTTTTCTTTATGGATTTTGCCTGCCTTGGCACCAAGAGAATCTTTTAGGCCATCCACCTCAAAACGCTTGCGTCAGGCCACCCCATCTATTCTGTCACCTCCCCCTACCAGCTCCTTCCATAGTCTTCCCTACAACCTGCTCATTCAGGTCTTTAATTTCTCTGGAAATACTGTCCTCACTCTTTTTTCCACATAATAAAAGGAGCTACTTACTTTCAAACGAGGTAGCACCATTTTAGAGCAAGAAAACTGGCTTTTCTGTGCTCTGTTGTCAGGAAGACCATCACTCAAGGAAGAGATATTTTCAAGTATTCTGTTTCAAACTACATGATACATTTAAAATAAACTTCTTTCTATGGACCTTACAGAACTGGTGATGTGGTTTGGCTCTGCGTCCCCGCTCAAATCTCGTCTTGTAGCTCCCGTAATTCCCACATTGTGTGGAAGGGAGCTGGTGGGAGATAATTGAATCATGGGGGCAGGTCTTTCCCGTGCTATTCTCATTACAGTGAATAAGCCTCACAAAATCTGATGATTTTAATAAATGGAAGTCTCCCTGCAAAAGCTCTCTTTTCTTGTCTGCGACCATGTGAGACATGTCTTTCACCTTCCACCATGATTTTGAGGCCTCCCCAGCTACGCGGAACTGTAAGTCTGTTAAATCTCTTTTTTTTTTTTTTTTTTTTTTTGGTAAATTTCCTAGTCTCGGGTATGTCTTTATCAGCATCAGCATCATGAAAACGGGCTAATACAACTGGCGAAACTTATTTTTAAAAATAAATGTTGGCAACCCACTGCAGGTGTTATGAAAGCACAGAATACCCTGCTTTCTTAAGGTAACTGCACAGCAGGGCACATTTCTAAGAATCTGGATTTTCGTCAAATGTCCAAAGGTTTCTTCCTTAAGGAAATTTTAGAAACATCTGTAACCTTAGTAAAATGGGGATTAAAATAATATAAAGATATTTCTCTTTGAATAGTGCTTCTGGTCAGGTCAGCACACTTTTGTCTATTAAAGCATTTTATAAATAGTGAATTTGTTTCCAACTAATAATAATTTTGAAATATAGTATTTTAGTGGCATTCTAAATATGTAAGGTGCTTTTACTAACATTTTTTATTTACCTTCATATGTCTCAGTGAGATTTGCAGGACAGACACTGTTACCTCTTTTGACAAATGAAGAAACCTAGGCTAAGGGAAGCTACAATAGATTAGGTGACTTGCCCTAATCTTTGACACAGATACTGGAGAATGGAGGCAGAAATAATCTCCAGGGTTACTACAGATTAAATGTCTCAGTGAATGACTCTCCAATTTCCAAGAATTAATTCATTCAACAGAGAATTTTAAAATTCTCACTGTGCATTAGCCATTATGCTAAAAGCAACCAAGAAACAGTCCACTTAAAGACAATAAAGTAGGTAAACACAGATAAGAAATGTCCTCAACCCTAGTTATTTACTGAGGAGAGTTAGGAAAGACTTCAAAAAAGAAAGGATATTTTTACCTAGTCATGAAAGATGATTAAAGTTTTACTAGGTGGATGGTATTCTGAGAGCCTGGGAGGATAATTTTCAATGGCCAAACAACAACAACAACAAAAATGAAGGGTGATATGATTTGGCTGTGTCCTCACCCAAATCTTATCTTGTATTATAGTCCCCACATGTTCTGGAAGGGACCCAGTGAGAGAGAATTGAATTATGGGGGCATTTACACCTGTTCTGCTGTGCTCATGATAATAAGTGAGTTCTCACAAAATCTAATGGTTTTATAAGGGGCTTTTCCCTCTTTTGTTTCATGCTTCCTCCTGCTGCCATGTGAAGAAGGACATGTTTGCTACCCTTTCCACCATGATTGTAAGTTTCCTGAGGCCTCCTTAGCTTAGCTGAACTATGAGTCAATTAAATCTCTTTCCTTTAGAAATTACCCAGTCTCAGATATGTCTTTAGTAACAGTATGAGAACGGACTAATGCAAAGGACAACAGAAATTTGATGTGGTTGGAATTCAGACAGGTGAAATTGTTGGAGGCAGGGATGGAGAAGTAGAGATGGTAAGGAATGGTAGTGGTAGGAGATGAAATTTAAAAGGCAGGTAAATATATATATATTTGTCCCTTGGGCACTCCCCCCATTGAAAGGTGGTTTCTATGTCCCCTCCAATTGAATCTGGATGGACTCTTGTGACTATGTGACCAATAAAATACCATGTAAGTGATGCTTTCTAGGACTAGTCTTTAAGAGGTTGGCAGCTTGCTTTTCCTGATTCTACTTGCTCCTAGAACACAACCATCATGCTGTGAGAAAACTCAAACAACCCTGTGGGGAGAAACCATTTACTTCAGCTGCCAGCCCAGGTTGAGCTCCCAGCCAACAACCAGCATCAAGTTGCTGACCATCAGAAGGAGCCACTTGAAAGTGAATCCTCACCCCTTTGTAAGACCCACAGTGGAGCCCACATGAAGCAGAGATGAGCTACCTCTTCAGAGCCATAAACAATTTCATATTTAATGAAAAATAAATGATCATTCTTGTTTTAAGCCACTAGGTTTGAGGTGGTTTGTATGCAGCCCTAGATAATTGGAATATGGGGGATTCATGATCAGATTTATAGAAAGATTCCACATGTGTGATGAATAGCGGTGGGACTACTTCATTTGATTAGATGGAGAGATGATAGGGGAAGAGAAAAATGATTCAATGTTCCACTAAAGCAGATAACAATCATATTTTTTTAGCTCAGAGGATAAAGTGTGAATTTTAATGATTCCTGAAAGCATCAGCATCTTAGGAAAGCTACATATTAACCTAAGTTCAGGATGTGACATTAAAAAAAGATTCATACTCTAAAAATGCTGTGCTATCATTGAATATTCTTATCTTAATGGTAGAAAAAAATTATGTCTTGAACACAGGAAAGTGACCCAAAAATATAAAAACTTACTCTCCCTGAAAGAAGCTGTCGACATTTTAAAGTATTTCTTAAATCCCAGAATAGAAGCTAAATCTGCTTGAGAGTTTCCTATAATATCCATTCTGTATGATTGCTTTAATGCTGAGGTTTCCTTAAGAACACACAATTTTTATAATAACATATAACCCTTGATTACTACACCTAAAAGATTCTTAGAAAAATAGCAACCTTCACTCACCCCACCACTGTCTAAAGTTTCTGTTAAGAAAACTTGTGAAGTGCTTGCTTTTTTGTTTGTTTGTTTTGTTTATTAAAGTTCCCTTCATTTCTATAAATTATGAGTTGGTTAAAGATGATCATCCTCATAATTTCTATTTTTCTCCATAATTATGGTGTTGAACATGTTACAAATATTCCTGAAACACCTATCACTGAAGTAGAACCCTCTTGTAAATCATATTGTTGGGCATGTCTAGTGGTCATTTATTGTTACATACATGTTATGTTTGGGGAACCATTTGGCAAGTGGATATTGAGATTTGTTTTATCATAAGCCATATTCTTATACTTCCTACATTCCTCTGATGACACATAGAAGGGAAATTTTCAAAGGCCAATGCAAAGGAAAAATAATCAGTTAAGCTCTAGGTAGAAGGAAAAAAGAGTTGTTTATCAACTCACTGGGAAATTATTTTCCAAGGCTAAGGGCAACATAAATCACACCCTACTCTCTGCCTCTGGGAAATGTGCTCTAGGCTAAGAACAAAGCATATTGACATAGTTACATAACTATCGAATTGAATTGTTGAATTCAGTCTATACTAGCAAAAAGACTGCATTGAAGTTGAATTAGCAGACACAATTTAAAAGCCAGTTTCTGTATAAAAATTTGCTTCTCTAGCTTCTCTTGAAGAAAATAAAGTAACTTGCAGGACTGGGTTCATACTCTCACAGGGCAGCCCCTCATCAGACAGTATAGTGACTGCCCACAATAGAAGGGGCATTTGAGATGTAATGTTCACCTCCCCCTCCTGGCACTCCCTGTCCTGGGGCAGTGTGCCCCATTCTCATTATTTTAGTAAGACTTTATTTTTCTTATAGTAAAATTATAACAAAGTGAAATTTATTGCATCCAAATTTCTAACAAAAATAAGAAAATAAAACTTAGTCAGAAAGGGAAAATGCATCCAGAAATGTTCCTTATATCCGGACCACTTTACCTATTTATGTTACACTCCTGGTCCTCATGGGAATTTCAGTTTACTTCCTGTGATTTGAGACAGTCAAAATGAATTATTTGAGCCAAAAGAAAACTGTTGACTCTGCTTCCGTTGGCCTGAGGGAGCTTGATAATATATCCATTTCCAGTTTATTTTCTCTCAAAGAATTTACTCACTGAGAAAGTGAATCCAACTGTCCTTTCACTGGCCTTTGAGTCATCTCACAAAAAGGCCCTTTATGGCTTTTGAGTTGCCCTTTCGACAAAGATGTCAGTCTCAGCTCTATACTTCTCATGTACTTTAAATAGTATTTCTCAATTTCAGGTTATTTCTACCCTTAGCAGTTGAATGACTTACGGCTTGTTAACCCATTCACTCCTTCCCAAAGTCCACAACCAAAACCATCTATTGCAGATAGTGATATGTTTCTGGTCCCACAAAATATCTTATTTCTGTATCCAGTTTGCAGTTCCTAGTTTCCGCTCAGGGTTTCCTCATCTGAAGACGGCAGTCCAAATACCTTTTAAAAACAAAAAGCTTCCTATTGTTTAATAAAATGATTTTTAAAGTGAACTATTGAGGTAAATGCCTATTTATTTTTAATTTTTGTTTTGCCTTACCAAGATTACTTGGTAAAAGTAATCTTGTGAACCTTTGTGGGAACTGGGAGTATGAGGACATGCCTTGCATCAGAAAATGAACATGCCTCACAAATGCAATGTGAATCGTTGCAAGCACCTCCACTGCTGACTGCAGCCTCGGGAAAGCAAACCTTCTTGAGCAGCATCATCTATAACAAGGTGCTATGTTCTGAAGGGTTGAGTCCCTCAAATTCCTCAATGTGATAGAATTAGGAGGAAGGGTCTTGTGAGGTGATTAAATCAAGAAAGTGGCGCCTTCATGAATGGAATTATTGCTCTTACAAAGGAGACCTGAAAGAGCTGCCTTGTTCTTTCTATCATATGAGGATGCAGGTAGAAGGCACCATCCATGAACTAGAGGGCAGGCCTTCTTAGGCACCAAATCAAGTCTTGATGTCAGATTTCCCAGCTTTGAAATCTATGAGAAACAGATTTTTATTGTTTTTAAGTTACCTGATTTGTGGTATTATTGTTATAGCAGCCTAGACAGACTATGACATGAGGTAATGTTGGTAATTTAAAAGAATGAACACAAACCCCAATTATTAAAATGGATCTACAGAAGACAGAGACACAGAGGAAGAGAATGAGAGATTTCCAGACATTGAGCAACAGGCAGAAAGCATTAACAAGCAATAAACCAAAGCCCAACCAATGATTAAGCTGTTCTACTTTGGGACTGCACATTGGTAATTAACATCTGTTTCTGGACTACATAGGTAGAGGCAAGTTAATGGCATTGCTACCGAGGCCTTATCTGCTTTCGTTTCTCAGTAGCAGTTATTCTTATTTCTTTAGGCCTAGAGGCTGAAGAGAAACTGGCACCTGTTTCTGAGTCTCTATTGAAGCCTCAAAATGGAAAATAATAGGCTAATTAAATGAAAGGATTTTCCTGCTGTCCTGGAGCTGCTGGGAAGAATACAAACCATTCATCGGAGTGTTCAAGTTTTTGTGCAGCAGAACAGATGATGGATAAAAGTTCAGGTGCTCTGCAATTAGTGCTGGGCAAGTGCTTCTGGCAGGCATCCAACGCCCAAAGACACAGCATTGCTGCAGTCTGCCAGGCTGCATCCTTAGGAAGCCTCATTTTCTATCCCTTCAAAAATCTGAATTGTAATTGCTGTGTTCCGAGACAAATGAAGGGCTAATCTGCCTCCTCAAGCAGTGTATATTTCCAGAGGAGTTCATTTCCGGGTGTGTCAAGAAGGTGGCTCTAATTCTTCCTAAATCACTGAGGACAGCGGTGATTCCCAGACAAAATGCATGAAATGCATCACCCTGTGTTTATTTATCACAGGAAATCTGTTGACCATTCACATCAGAATCATCTGCGGTGACTAGGCCACAAAATCAAAATCTCCCACACTGGCATTCAGAGTCTGTATTTTCTAACAAGTTCTGCAATTACGATTCACATTAAAATTAGAGAACCATTGATCCTAGCTTGCTGTTTTTTAATCTTACACTTGCACTTTAGCACATAGACATTGTTTCACAGGTACAGTTTATACCCTCATCAAACCTATGGATTTGTAAAACATAAAATGAAAAATGAAACAAGAAAATCTATTATTGCAAATCTTGATTATCTCAGTGAAGAAAAAGGAAGGATGTCATCACAAAGAGTTAATTGGGAGAGGCAGGAAACCAACCAGGTAAGTAGATGAAGAGAGTCCTCCATAAAGACATCTCTTCTCTCCCCCCAGAATTATTAACTTTCTGTAGTATATCAAAACCCAGGTTCCCTGCTAAGGCCCTGAGGAAGCTAAAACCCAGTTCTAAGGAAATTTAGAATAATACAGCTTTGTTTGTATTTCCAAACATATGCAAATATTTTATTATATTCTCAAAGCAAACCTATGAGAGCATCAAAACAAATATTATCAGACTCATTTACAGATGAGGATATCTATGGCATTTTAAATACCTTGACTATGATCGAAAAAATGAGTTAGAGATGAGCCTTCACTTAGTTTGTGGGTCTTCTTGTTTCAAGTTCATTGCATAAAGGAATATTCAACAGGGACCCAAAGCAGAAGGTAGTTTAGGTCATCTTAGAAGTGTATTTCCTACCAAAAGAAAGGTAAACTTGTCTTAATAGAATGGAATATCTTCCGCCTATGAAATCATCACTGATACTCAAAAGCCCCTTTTCCTTTACCTAGTCACATGAAAGTAATTGATCAACTCCCCAGTTTTAGAAACCACCCTCATTCAATTTAGTTTTTACCTTTCTGTAGAGCAGAAGATACTGTGCTAGTTCCTGCCAAAAATATTAATACAGTTGTTCCTCAGTGTTTATGGGGATTGGTTCCAGGATCACTGCAGATAGCAAAATTCAGGAATGCTGAGATCCCTTATATAAAAGGCATAGTATTTACATATAACCTACACTTATTCTCCCATGTACTTTAAGTCATTACTTCCAGTAAATGCAATGCAAATGCCTTGTAAATATTTGTTATACCATATTGTTTAGGGAATAATAATAAGAAAAAATTCTGTACACATTCAGTACAGACACAACCATCCATTTTTTCAAATATTTTTGTTCTATAAAATTGCTTGAATTCATGGATGTGGAATGCATAGGCATAGAAAACTGACTGTATAGGGTACTCTCTCTCAAAGAACTAATAAATTAATGGTAAGAGAAAGATACATCATCATCTATAATATAATCTGAAATTAAATTACTAAACAAAAAACTTGACAGGATCAGTTTATTCAACAAATATTTAATGAACACCTACTATATGCAGGAAACTCTTGAGACAGGCAAATCAGGCAAAGCAAAAAATTTTAAACACATAATATTTGAATTATGTTTTTAATCAGAAAAAGAGATTGACTATTGGAAAATAAGAATAAAGGGATTCAAGGTTGAGAGCAGAAAACAGATGAATTAAAGAATGATAAAAACATTTAATAGGCAGGAAAAAATATAAATAAAGTTATTTTCAGAATTTATGAAACAATGTAGTAGAAGAGAGTGAAAAGTTTGAGATTATCAGGGGAACCAGCCCCCGATATTTCAACATAAGTTATTTTCTATTTTCCCTAAGTGTTGGCCAGTTTGAGAAATAGAGGGAACGAGTACAAAAGAGAGAAATTTTAAAGCTGGGTGTCCAGGGGAGACATCACATGTTGGCAGGTTCTGTGATGCTCCTCAAGCCGCAAAGCCAGCAAGTTTTTCTAGTGATTTTCAAAGGGGAGGAAGTGTACAAATAGGGTGTGGGTCACAGAGATCACATGCTTCACAAGGCAATAAAATATCACAAAGCAAATGGGGGCAGAGTGAGATCACAGGATTGCAGTGAAATTAAAATTGCTGATGAAGTTTCACGTCCCACTGGGCACGCGTTGTCATTGATAACATCTTATCAGGAGACAGGGTTTGAGAGCAGACAACTGGTCTGACTAAAATTTACTAGGCAGGAATTTCCTCATCCTAATAGGCCTGGGAGCGCTACGGGAGACCAGGGCTTATTTCATCCCTTATCTGAAACTACGTAAGACAGATATTCCTAGAGCGGCCATTTTAGAGACCTCCCACTAGGAACACATTCTCTTTCTCAGGGCTGTTCCTTGCTGAGAAAAAGAATTCAGTGATATTTCTCCCATTCGCTTTTCTAAGAAGAGAAATATGGCTCTTTTCCACCTGACTCTCAGGCAGTCAGACCTAATGGTTACCTCTCTTGTTCCCTGAACATCGCTGTTATCCTGTTCTTTTTTCAAGGTGCCCAGATTTCATATTGTTTAAACACACATGCTTTATGAACAATTTGTGCAGTTAATGCAATCATAACAAGTCCTGAGGTGACATACATCCTCCACTTACGAAGATGATGGGATTAAGAGACTAAAGACAGGTATAAGAAATCACAAGAGTATTGACTGGGGAAGTGATAAATGTCCATGAAATCTTCACAATTTATGTTCAGAGATTGCAGTAAAGACAGGTGTAAGAAATTATAAAATTATTAATTTGGGGAACTAATAAATGTCCATGAAATCTTCACAATTTATGTTCTTCTGCCGTGACTTCAGCTGGTCCCTCTGTTCGGGGTCCCTGACTTCCTGCAACATGAGATGACATCAAAGAAAATTCTTGCAGACTTGTTAGTATTTAGGACTTTATTGCAAGGTAAAATGAAACTATTTTAACTTTGAAGAGTGGAAAAATGAACCCTAGTCCATAAACGAGAAAGAAACATACCTAAATTACAAAAGAACATATTTAAAAAATCCTCCAATACCTCATTTTTCTCTTTGATTTTATAATCCGTTAGTGTGCATACATTAATATAGGTAATATATATTCCTAAAGTGTGTGTGTGTGTGTGTGTGTGTGTCTATATATATATATAAAATTTTCATTCAGTTAGTTTTATTAGTGAATGGTAAGAACCAATTTTAATAAAAGTTACAACAAAAACGTACTTTGATCTTGTATAATCTTTTCCAGATTAAAATCAAAGCATATAAAAGTGCAGCATATTATAACTGATTTAAACAAATTTTAGTAGCAATATAAAGTTGTCCTGTCACAGGGATCAAGTTTCTTCTTACTGAAAATCTTTTTACATGGCTGCTGCAATTTCTTTAATTATCAGAATATCTGGAAACCACATTCACAAGTGAGGTTATTACTTTTCATTTTTATGTGATGATTAAATCCTCCTAGAAACATATCATCATGTTGTACTTCCAAATAACCTCTCAAGACTAAGACATCAACACTAATTTAGCAAAAGAATATAGATGATGTAAAATCTTGCCAAACTAAAAATATTGATGAGGGAAATAGTTTGAGTTCAAAGAACATCTATCAAAATTGTTGGCAATTCTGCAAAGGAAGAAATACAAAGGTGTTAAACTATCAAATAGTTTAATTAGAAGGTTATACACTTTGAAATTATCATTATCATCATGAAGGAGAATTATCTCCAGCTGCTCTTTCTTGCCAACATAGGGAGTGAATATTTATTTTAAGGTAGTAGTGTTTTAATCATCCTTTTACCAGTTTTGCTTTTTTGTTTTTCTTCTTTTTAAATTATACTTTAAGTTCTGGGATACATGTGCAGAATGTGGGGGTTTGTTACATAGGTATACACATGCCATGGTGGTTTGCTGCACCCATCAACCCATCATCTAGGATTTAAGCCATGCATGCATTAGGTATTTGCCCTAATGCTCTCCTCTCCTTGCCCCTCACCTCCCAAAAGGCCTCAGTGTGTGATGTTCACCTCCCTGCATCCATGTGTTTCTGTTGTTCAGCTCCCACTTATGAGTGAGAACATGGGGTGTTTGGTTTTCTGTTCTTGTGTTAGTTTGCCGAGAATAATGGTTTGCAGTTTCATCCATGTCCCTGCAAAGAATTTATTCTTTTTTATGGCTGCATAGTATTCCATGGTGTGTATGTGCCACATTTTCGTAATCCAGTCTACCATTGATGGACATTTGGGTTGGTTCCAAATCTTTGCTACTATGAATAGTGCTGCAATAAACATACATTTGCATATGTCTTTATAATAGAAGGATTTATAATCCTTTGGGTATATACCCAGTAACAGGATTCCTGGGTCAAATGGTATTTCTGCTTTCAGATCCTTGAGGAATCGCTGCAATGTCTTCCACAATGGTTGAACTAATTTACACTCCCACCAACAGTGTCAAAGTGTTTCTATTTCTCCACATCCTCTCCAGCATGTGTTGTTTCCTGACTTTTTGATGATAGCCATTCTAACTGGCATGAGATGGTGTCTCATTGTGGTCTGGATTTGCATTTCTCTAATGACCACTGATTATGAGCTTTTTTTCTATGTTTTTTGGCCACATAAATGTCTTCTTTGGAGAAGTGTCTGTTCATATCCTTTGCCCACTTTTTGGTGGGTTTGTTTTTTTTTTTAATCTTGTAAATTTGTTTAAGTTCCTTGTAGATTCTGGATTTTAGAACTTTGTCAGATAGATAGATTGCACATATTTTCTCCCATTCTGTAGGTTGCCTGTTTGCTCTGATGATAGTTTCTTTTGCTATGCAGAAGTTCTTTAATTTAATTACATCCCATTTGTCAACTTTGGTTTTTGTTGCAATTGTTTTTGGTGTTTTAGTCATGAAGTCTTTGCCCTTGCCTATGTCCTGAATGGAATTGCCTAGGTTTTCTTCTAGGGATTTTATGGTTTTTGGTTTTGCATTGAAGTCATTAATCCATCTTGAGCTAATTTTTGTATAAGATGTAAGGTAGGGGTTCAGTTTCAGTGTTCTGCATGTGGCAAGTCAGTTTTCCCAGCATCACTTATTGAATAGGGAGTCCTTTCCCCATTGCTTGTTTTTGTCAGGTATTTCAAAGATCAGATGGTTGTAGATGTGTGGTGTTGTTTCTGAGGCCTCTGTTCTGTTCCATTGGTCTCTATATCTGTTTTGGTACCAGTACTATTGTTTTGGTTACTTTAGCTTTGTAATATAGTTTGAAGTCAGGTAGTGTGATGCCTCCTGCTTTGTTCTTTTACCAGTTTTTAAGTTAAAAATATAGCAATAAAGAGTTGATTATGTGTATGGGCTTGCAGATACAGGATTTTCCTGTTATTTCCTAGAAGTACATAATATAAAATTATAATTTTAGATTGGGTTTCAGTCACCAAGGTTGACTAAAAAAAAAAAACAAATACTTTGAAGCACAGAGGCTTAATGATATATTTGGCACCTTAATAGGGATAATACTTAATAATTATTTCAGACAATGAGCATCATTTTATATTTGAAACAATAAACCATTTTACAGAGCAATAGATTGATTACAAAAATTCTCATTTCTCTATTTATGATACCTTGTCACATAACTTTAAATGCCTTGTCACACTCAATGTGAGCTTGATCACATGATTTATTTTGGTCAATGGAATGTTAGCAAATGTGATGCAAGGAGAAGCTTTTAAAGTGCTTCTGAATTGGGAGTTGTTCTCTTTGGCTGCTTTTGGAAAGCCTATTACAATTACTATGTATGTGAATAAGACCAGGGTTGCCTGCTGGATAATGGAAGAACCACATAGACTAAAGATAAGATGTTCCAGCTAAGCTGTCCTATAACAGGTAATCCACCAGCTAATCCAAAAGTTGACTGCAGCTAACACAAGCAAACCAAGCAGACAGCAGTTGAACCAGACCACATTGGCAGAACCATCCAGGTGTGGCCAGGACAAATTGCTGGCCAATGAAATCATAAGCTAAGCAAATTGCTATGTTTTAAGCCACAAAATTTTAAGATATTTTATTACAAAGCAAAAGTTAACTAATCATATTATGAAATTAGTTTCAACAACAAATTATTTCTCTGAACACATATGTAACAAAATAAAAATATGTAATATTGAAATATATTCCCATTAAAAATCTTACGTATTACTTTTTATGAATTTCTTAATGTTTGTACATCAATCTGCTTGTGAGAAGCTCTATAAACTGCAAAACACTATAAAATTGTCACTATTTTAATGCAAATGAAACCTTGTGGATCCCATGAAAATGTAAAAATATTTCCCCCATCTCATGTTGTTAAAAAGGCACAATACTATATTCTGTTGGAATGTGACTCATGATTGTCTATATTTAAAAAAATGAATAATTTTAGGAATGATATAGTTATATCAGCTTCAGAAAAAAGCTTTAACCATCAAAAAATTAATATATATTTTTAGGGTTCTCTGAGTAGACAGAGCAGCGAGACATTCTGGAAACAGACTTTCACGAACATTTGATTTACAGATGGCAAAAGTTATCATTTAAGAGCTGCAAATGATGTTCATTTGGTTTTATTTCTCTGCTTATGGAGAAGACCTGAATGATGCAATCTGAATGCAGATACTTCATACTAAGAAATTTAGTCATGTGGCTGGTCATTTTATTTGGGTATTGATTCTGAAAACTATGTTGCTTAATTGCGAAAAATAATGCTTTTGTCAGTAAGCATTTTGACAAATATACATATAAAAATATATTTGTATTGAATTGAATTTGACAGTGGAACATGAGTTGGATTGTCATCCAGAATGAAATGTTATCTAAGACTGATTAACTCAAGATAGACTAAGGCACAGTTATTTTGTTTTAGGGCCACAGGGCAGAGTCACAACACATCCTTTAAATCAAAGCAAGTATCATGATAAATATTCCTTGGAAAATGTCAACACAGGGAATTAAATAAGGATTTGGGAGATGGATCTTTTAGTTGAAAGTAATAGCAGAGCTTCTTTTTTTTTTTTTTTTTTTCATTCTGGAGGCTCGTAGAAGTCTGAAGTCAAAGTAACATGGATATGGAAAAGTAAACGCCTATTAGAGGGAAAAAGATCAGCTAGTCCCTATACATGATATTAGGACAAAAGCAAAAAGGAAAGCACATTTCACAAATACTCCAATAATGGGCCTGAATTTGGCCTTAAGTAGTGTAAACCAATCTATTGCAATTTTTTCCAGAATCCATGTATTCTTAATGAATTTCTTTTTTTAATTTAAGACTCTTCTTTCCTTGTTGGAAATTAAGAGACTAGTCTAGATCTATTCTTGGGATGAAGCACCACATGGAAGAATATTGATAGCTGAGTGAGCCACAAAGCATAGTTATGGTCGGAGCAGGGTCCAGATATGGCAGATGGCTTAGGTAGCAAGAAACTGTCAGGACAAAATAGTGGAGCAGGTAAGCTTTCTAAAATGTTCCTAGAACATTTATGCTTACAAACTTTATAGAATGCTTGCTACAAGTACCTGGGAAGAGAAACATAGGAAATTCTTGGTATTCCGTGTGAGAGATGACCTATAAGTAAGTGATTATGATAGGGACAAGAGGCAGGGAAATTCTGGGCAGAAGAGAGTGGGTCCCCAGCAATGGCCCCACCATGAAGCCTGGAAATGAGGCCCAAAGTGAGAACTTACATCCCTGTTCGTCTGCCTTTTCCAAAACCACTGATGGCCTGCATTGTTCCCCTTTCTGTGCCCACAAAAACCCCAGGCTCAGCCAGAGGAGAAGAGAAGCAGCTGAACTTTGGGACTACAGTTGGACATTGGAGAGAAGCAGCTTGACATCAGAGGCACAGCTTAACAGCATAGTTTCAGGGCATGATTGCCTTTCTGTCCTATCCCTCTTTCAACTCCCCATCTCACTCGAGAGCCACTTCCATCAGCAATAAAATCCTCCACACTTACCATCGGTAATTCATTTGTGCAACCTCATTTTTCCTGGATGCCAGACAAGAGCTCAGAGCCATCAATTCAGGTGCAAAAGACCATCACACTGACCCTCCACTGAACTGTTAACACTTCAGCCATCCACAGAAGGCAAAGCTAAAAGAGAACTGACTGTAACACTCTCCCTGGGGCTTTGGGGTTGTGACACTGCCATGTGGCCAATACAGACTTTGTTCCTGACAGAGCCCAAAAGTGCTTGCCCTAGCTCCTGCATCTGCTCACCTGCATGCTCTCCCTCCCATGAAGGGTTGAGGGCTGTGGGCTGAGTAAGTAAGGCACCCCTGTTACAATCCCCATGAAGTGGTCAGGAAAATATCCTGTTTCATTTGGGGGCCCACCCGGGATACATCAGCAGAGTGAACAAATGTGGATCTGGCAAATGTGTTCCTTCACTTTTTCCCCAAGGCTTCTTGTCCTCACACTTTCCTCTGAGCTATGCTATGTGCAGGCGACAGGATGCAACCATGCCATCTCTCTTTGTTTCAGGGAAGAGGAATGTTGGTTTTGTTTTTCTTCACAAAGGTCTAACCATCACGTGGGACTGGATTAAAATCCTGGGACAACTGAAGGCACCTGGCCAAGGCCACTCCTTGCTGTTGCCAGAAGGCCCCAAGACACTCACCCAGTCCCAGATCACCCATTAAGGTGTTGGCCACAGACATTTCTATGGTATCTTACCTTTCTTCTTTCACAGTTCAAAATGGCCCTTATCTCTTGTTTTATAATGTTAAGGGTTTTGCTGAAAACTGCAGAAATATTACTAAGTAGAATGAGAGTCTGGCCCGGCAACAAGATATGCAATTCAGAACAATGTGATTTTCATTTGTTCTTAGAGGCGTCATCCCCACTCCCACCCCAAAAGCCACAGGTGCACACAGGACTCAGCGGCTCCCCTCTTGACCCCTCCCCTCCTGGCTGGGGCATTTGGGTGTGTCCACAGCATGCACTTGCCACACCCAATAGCCAAGCAGGGCAGGAGAGAACTGTGGTTGCCACCAGGGCCCCACAGCAGTCTTGGGTGCCAGTGACTACATGCGGCCAGCTGGTCAATGTTTTCCACTCACCGTCACCTCCCACCACATTCTCATAGAGTCTTTCCTCTCCTGGCAGAGGAGTTCAAACTCAGTCTGAACTGGGGAAGGGATACAGTGATTAAAGGAACTGATTTGCATACAGGAGGAGATTCTTCCACCCCTTTCAGCTGTTCTTTTTTCCCATTTTTATGTGAGAGGGTCCTTTTACTACCTCACTGCTCTGCTTTTGAGAGGGAGGCAACAGAGGAGTGACCCCCACCAGCTAATCACTGGAAAATTGGCAAGGCCCATCTGGGGCGTAATCTGAATGAATCCATGGACACCCCTGAGACACCTTTTTATCCCAAACTCAATTCTAAAGTTTGGGATGAGGCTCTAGAAAGAAAAACCAGATCCGAGGGATCCAAAACCAGGCAACAGGCACAGTATAAATAGGCAGGAACAATCCTGCTGATTATGCTCCTGTTTCATGAAAGGAGGCCATGCTCCATGGAATAGATGATGCTCAGGGAATGCAAAGGTTGCTGACAGTAGCAGAGATGGAGGCATAGGTGAGTGAGAACAATCCCTATTCTCTAGGCCCTCCCTGTTTCATGAGTGCAGGCCACAATGGCACCCATGGGTGGTGCCATCTAAGTTCACTGGGTCTCTGGGATAAAAAGGCAGAACAGAAAAAAGAGATGGTCATTTTCTCTCTCCCTCACACCCTGAGTTTTCACTGAAAGAAAGAAGAGAAATGAGGGATGCCTATTTTCCTGTCTTTCAGAATGGACAACCTGTTATCTTCACCATCTGTAGTCTATACTCTTCTGGAGTGTATCCTGAATCATGTTTTGATCCTCAGACTCTGGAGGAAAAATGCCTCATAGCCCTCTGCACAGGGATTTGGCCAAACTATGATCCGCAGGAAGGACTGACTCGGCCTCGAGAAGAAATCATTCATTTAATATCATCTTGAAGTTGGACCTTTTCTGTAAATGTGAGGGCAAATGGTCTGAGGCCCCATATGTGCAGGCTTTTTTTTACCTTGCAGAGTATTCCAGACCTTTGCTGACAGTGTAGGGTTAATCCACTCTTCTTGTTTGCCATCTCAGGAGAGGCTACAAGGGCAATTCCAGGGAGCTAAAGAAACAAACCCCAGAGGCACCTTCAGCAGGGGAGCCAGTTCTCTTGGGCCTTATACCTCTGGGTCCACCCCATCTTCCGGATCCAGTTTCTCTTTCTTGTTTGCCCCCTCCTAGAAATCCTCACCCTAGACAAGCTGCAGTCTCACTCTTGCCCCTCCAGCAGATACCTGATGAATTTGGCCCCAGTAAGGTCCAGATCTCCTTCTCTCTACAGGACTTAAGGCAAATTTAGGAGGATCTTGGCAAGTGTTCAGATGACTGAGACAGATATATAGAGGTTTTCCAGAATTTAACCCAAGTATTTGAATTCTTCTGGATGGACTATATTACTTTTGAATCACACCCTGACTAATAAAGAGAAGCTGGCCACTCTGCAAGTGACAGAAGGATTTGGGGATGAGTTTTGTATCACACAGAGTGTCAGGGAAGGAGTCAAACTTTATCCAACTTGAAGAGAAGCAGTACCATTGGATGACCCTAAATGGGATCCCAATGATAAGATGGGAGAACGGAAGAGGAGACACTTTCAAGTATGCATAATGGAGGGCTTATATCAGGCTAGAACTAAGCCTCTCAATTATACCGAGCTATCCATGATAGACCTGGGATTTGATGAAAATCTCACTGCCTTCCTGAAAAGGCTAAGAGAGCCCTTGGTAAAGCAGACCTCTCTTTCTCCTGATTCAGTCAAGAGACAAGTAACCCTAAAGGATAAATTTATTACTCAGGCAGCCCATGATATCAGGAGGAAATTGCAGAAACAGGCCCTGGAACCAGATAGTACTTTAGAGAACCTCCTGAAAGAGCCCACTTCGGTCTTTTACAACAGGTCACTGGAATAGACTCTTGAATCCTTCATACATTAGTAAAGGCCTGGGGAGCCGACGGAGTTACATCTGTCAACCCAGAAGTGCAGCCAAAGTACCAATGTGAAGAGATCAGGGACCTCAAACTAAAAATCACAAAAGCTAAGTGTTAATGACTAACCTTCCATGGATATCCTCTTTACAGTTTTGCCTACGCTTGCTGCTTTTACTTTTGTTTTGTTCAGAGGGTACAATGTTGTTTTCAGAACAATTAGTATATTTCACTTATTTCTATAATCTTTGGCACCAGATGCTCTCCTTTTAACTCCTCTTTGTATAATACACATATTGATCCATGCATACTTAACCCTGTAAAACTTGTTTCTTCTCACATAGAGGCCATCAAACTCCAAATGGACAGGCAAACAGACCTTCAGACGATGGCTCTCTTTTGCTGAGGATCCTTAGGTAGACGACTGGGATGAATCTGACTGCCATTCTCCCCAAAACAATGCCCCCTGTCAGCAGGAGGTAGCTAAGATTGACAATTGTCTGTATTCTCACTGCAGTTAGATGTGCCTCTTCAGAAGGAGGAAATCATACGGAGAGGAGGTAGGAAATTCTGGGGAGAAGAGGATGGGTCCCCAGTAAGGGCACCACCCTCAAGCCTGGAACTGCAGCCCAAAGTGATTATTTACATCCCTGTTTTCCTGCTTGAATGTTGCCTTTTCCAAAACCACCCATAGCCTGCACTGCTCTCAATCCTGTGCCCATAAAAACCCCAGACTCAGATAGCTAAGAACAGAAGCTGCTTGACATTGGATACTGTGGTTGGATGTTGGAAAGAAGCAGCTTGACTTCAGAGGGACAGCTTGACAGAGCTTTGAAAAGGAGTCTGGCTGGGGATGGCTGGACTTTGGGGGATGATTGCCTCCCTGTCCCATCCCCTTTTCAACTTCCCATCCCACTGAGAGCCACTTTCATCTGCAATAAAACCGATGTATATACCATCTTTGATTCATTTGTGTGATCTCATTTTTCCTGGATGCTGGACAAGAGCTCAGAGCCATGGCTGGTGCAAGAGGCTATCACACTGACCTTCTACTGAGCTGTTAACACTTAAGCCATCCATGAACTACAAAGCTAAAAGAGCACTGACTAAAATACTCCCTCTGGGGCTTCAGGAGTTACAGTCACCCTCCTAGATGCTGCCATGGGGCTGGTGCAGAGTTCATTCCTGCCAGCACCCAAAAGCACTTGCCCTGGCTCCTGCACCCACTCACCTGCATGCTCCCCCTCCCACAAGTGACTGAGCACAGCAGGCTGAGGAAGCAAGGCGCCCTTGTCACATGGGCCATGAAGTGGTCAGGGAAATATCCTGCTTCAATTGTACTATAAAAAGAAAAAAATATTTTAATGACACATGAAACATGAAGTTACAAAAAGTGATTCAAATGTATACTGATTTAGTTCATAAAACTACAGCAAACTTCGTTACTTTGAAAGCTATGTTCAGTTTAATACCACAAGTAAAAAAAAAAAAAGACAAATAAAAAATGCCACTTTTATTTACCAATTATCAAGAACAGTATGCTCTTAAAATCCAATATAAGACATATTTGATCACATGATACATGATTAAACCCTTCCAATATCAGTCCACGAAAGTTTTGTTAAAAAGCTCCTGACACTTAAGTTCACCTAGAATCCTAGACCCTAAGCCTGAACACCTTTAAATTCAGAACTTCAATTATTTCAGTAACCCAATTACTCTAACTTTAACTTCTGAGCTGCTTTGAGCCTCTCTTCACTCAGATTGTAAAATGTGAGATTAAATTTCCAGCAGACAGTCAATAACAAAAGGATCAGTTTATTAAAAAGGGGGACTGTCCCCCTCCCAAATAAGCTAGAAAGCAGTAGTGTACACTGAAATGAAGTATTTTCTCAGAACTAGTTGTTACTTAGGGCTTGATTGATGTAGAAAATGGATATTGTCTGAGACTGAAAAGCAGTGTTTAATGATGGAAACTACTTCTTTTCTATTTGACTAAGATTGCTTTACTTGGTCCTGAAAAATGTATTTTTTAAAGCCTCAAACTTGTAATCCAAACACACCATTGAACTAAGAGTGACCTTATTGCTAATTATTTATGGCTTCCCCTAAGGGTTGTGCTTTTTAAGGAACACTTTGTGATCTTTTGATATGTTAATTTATTTTGTAACTTCCCTTTGTTAATGGCGTCACTTGATACATTGGAGTGCTAATTATTAAAAGAGCTTTTTATTTACGAGGATATTCTTTACATGAGAAACACCTTAAATGAGTATTTCAAGCTTTTTGTTACTTTTCTAGATGTCACCACTTCCTCTGTTATTGAAATAAACAGCAATTGGGGTACTACCCAAGGGCATCACTTCCTATTACAATAATTCTTGCTCACAATTATGATCAAAACATTAAGACAAAAAATTGTAAGGACAGATAGTTTTAAAATACAGCTATATCTGAGCAGAGTACAGTTTGAATTATAATCTAAGGCTCCTTGAATCGAATCTTTTTTCCTGTGTTAAAAAATGTTTATTTCATGTTGATTAAGCCGTGCAATCGCTCTGGATCTCATTCTCATCATCTATAAAACTAGAAGGTTATACTAAAAGGTGAATCAAAATAACTCTGCTTCTAAAACACTACAGTTTATGATCTGAATTGTCAGCTCCTCAATCTCTAAGTAGTAAAGCACTCTGAGCTCTGAAAGGCAGAGCACAACATTGGCAGCACTTCCAAAAATCGAGTAGATCTCTTTTGTGGAAGTTTAGATCAAAGACTGGTTGATGTAGAGACATTATTCTTGCTGCCCAGCCACAGAGAGTGTAGTCAGCAAGCAACCTCCAGTTGACAGCTTCTTCTAGGCTCCAGAACTTAGGTCTGTCTCAGCTGTGGAGAACCAAGATGGTAGTCTTCCTAGGGAAGCCCACATCCGGAACTGAAGAAGGTAGAAGAAGTGTCCTAGTATGGACCCTGTTGAGCAGTATTCACACCAG
This sequence comes from Colobus angolensis palliatus, assembly GCF_000951035.1. Taxonomy (NCBI): domain Eukaryota; kingdom Metazoa; phylum Chordata; class Mammalia; order Primates; family Cercopithecidae; genus Colobus; species Colobus angolensis. The sequence continues at coordinate 8,109,657 of NW_012121043.1, read as the reverse complement.
ATCTCCCCACTATATGGGGTGGAGTTTTGTTAGTTCTACCTCAAAGTTCAACTTTGTCCTTCTTTCCATCCTGTTCTACCCTTCCACTTTCTTTCATGTGTGTTGATAATAATCACTCACACCACAAACTCCGTCTCAGCATAGGCTTCCAGAGAATGTAATTCCATTCAAATGTCAAGATCAAAGGGCCTACTGTTGCTATAAATTCTCAAGCTGTAATTCAGCATCACACCATTCTCCTAAGTGGAGATCAAAGTCTAGAATTTACCTATGACAGATGAATAAGGAAGAGTTTTAGTTCAATGCAGATTTGTCAGAATTCCACTGAAAATATTAGTATCAATAGGTCCTAGGTTTTTAGGAAAACTGTAAGCACAGCAACTTACTAGAGAATTACACCCTGCATCCCCAAATTAGTTCACAATCCTAAAAGTGAAGATATGGGTCCAAATACTTTGATAGAGGTGGGTAAAGTGTGATTCTTTATTTTGAAGCACTAAATTGACCTAAATCTGAACAGATTGGGTTATGCAAAAATTCTGGAATATTTTGCCTTGATTAATGAGAACATTCAGCATCCACCTTTAAGTAGGCATGTGTAAGGCCTTAATGGAGGTATTGTATGCATGCACATTCTCAACACCTAAAGCAATGTGAACTCAGTTGTTTGTAGTATGTTACCCACATTCGCCAGTAAGAAAATGATTGCTAAAATATATATGAGTCTCTGACATTTTTCTCAGAATCATCCTGTAAATCTGCACAATACAAGTCAGAAAAAGATTTTACAGCAAGTGAAAATATAAATAGAACTGTGAATAGAATTATTAAACACAGGAATAATCTGTTCCAAGTTATCTATGTCACAGTGTGGATATAGCTAAACAGAAAACTCTAATAGTTAATTGAAAAAATCTCTCACCACTTTTGAAGTGTTGTATTATCCTAAATAAAGACTGTTTAAAAGTTAAAACAAACGAACAATCAACCAACCACAAAAGCTTCACCAGAGTCCCTGGTGAACAAAATATAGAATGAGAGTTCTAAGCCCCAATCAGTCTTACTAGTTTAAGGTCCCATATAAACAATGACCCAGGAGTCCTACCCACGTCTCCCAATCTGTGTCTCTGACATGTTTTATTAAAGTTTACCAACTAAAGCAAAAATTATCAGATATAATGATTTTATTACTCCTTTAAACCCCCAATATAAATTTTGACTTTAATAACATTTAATATTGATTAACATGGCCACTTTCCATGATATTTTCTTAGCAAATCTTGTCATTTTAGTAATTCTTCACAATTATAACAGGAGAGAAAAGTGACATTGTGCTAAAATGCATTAGGACTAAATCATTGAATATCATTCTTCAGTGTCATAAATCTCCAAATTTTGTATTTACTATACTACATATAGCTATTAGAGCTTTACTTACACACCACCAGTGTTGATAAACCCAAAGGAGCTGCTTCAGTCACTGAATAAGCACTGGGCAACTCAACACATTCACATCAAGCACTTGTTGAACACTTACGATGCATAAGTTGGTGAAAAGAATAGAGGACTGGGCTGGGCGCGGTGGCTCAAGCCTGTAATCCCAGCACTTTGGGAGGCCAAGACGGGCGGATCACAAGGTCAGGAGATCGAGACCATCCTGGCTAATACGGTGAAACCCCGTCTCTACTAAAAAAAAACTACAAAAAACTAGCCGGGCGAGGTGACGGCGCCTGTAGTCCCAGCTACTCGGGAGGCTGAGGCATGAGAATGGCGTAAACCTGGGAGGCGGAGCTTGCAGTGAGCTGAGATCTGGCCACTGCACTCCAGCCTGGGCGACAGAGCGAGACTCCATCTCAAAAAAAAAAAAAAAAGAATAGAGGACTGATAGAAGGCTCAATAACTGCTTCCATGGTTTAGCTTCTGCCACCAACTCAGTAAAATACTTTGAATAAGGCATTAACATTCAATGGGCTTCCCTTTTCTCAATCATAAAGGAAAAGGCCTGGATCAGACAACCAGCTCTAACATTTTATGGATCTGTTCCTCTTCTATGAAAAAAAAAAAAAAATGCCAGCATGAGTCCTGCAAGCATAACTGATATTCTAGCTTGAAAGGTAGACCTCATGCCCATGCATATGAAATGGAAGACCATCATGTGTATGAAATGCTAAATTGGATGATATAGTGTAAGAATAGCGAGGACTTGAAATGTCAGGAAAAGCTGTATTGAAAATGCAAGTGATATTTTAATAGGAATGATAAACAGAAGAGAGGCTTTCCCATTAAGGCATACAACATGACACCAAGAGGATACTGAAGGCTGGTGCACAGAAAGGTACACATTTCATTGCCTCAGGAGATAATATTTAAGAAACAAAACCCTAATAGACTAATAATGCAACATTTTGGTGGTTTCCAGAGATCCAGAGCTACCATGTCAGGAATGTTGAGATATATCTTTGAAACCAGAAAAGGCAAATTACTTTCAAAATACTTGTTTGAAATTATTTGAATATATATGAGGCAAAAGTAAGAGAGAGAACTAAATATATGTGTTTTTTATTTCTATAAATATACATTATACATACATATATATATATTTCAAAGCATTTCACTTATTTTTCTTAAACAGATGTTTGAGTCAAATACAAAGGAAAAGGCACCCAATATCACCTTCAAATCATTATCTTTCTTGTCGCAAACTCCAAGTCTGCAGGGCCAAGTCATATCTACAGAAATGGGGTTTAAATCCCTATTGCTTTGTCAGATGAGCAGGAACAACCTGCAAGCACCACAAGGTAATCAGGACAATTATTCTAGGGCTGGTCTGAGCTGACGACATGAACAATTCTCAGTCTCGCCTAGACAGCTTGTGAGGGAGCAGCCTGATTCCCAGGAAAAGAACATCAGACTCCTATTAGTCCACTTCCTTAAAACATATTTACCAGACTGTGAAGGGGCTTGATTGTGCACAAAAGAGATGATATTCAAGAGATGGAGCAAGGCAGCCTTGAGGCTTGAAGGAACATTAGGTTGAAGTGTCTGAAATTGCTTGACTCCTAGCACCGAAATGGCTTCTGAGGCCAGGCAGAGGTTAAGCATCAACTTCTTGTTGCTGAGGAATACATCTGCCCCTGGGCACAGGCAGGTTATCACCTGTAAAATCTGTTCCAGTCCCCTAAAAGAAGTCTGCTATTTAGAATGCGCTCGTGCCAGAAATGCGCTCTACCATATGGACTAAAACACACTAAAGAGACAACTTTTGTCAGCAGGCTAACTAGGGCAGACTTCATGTATCTCTGTGTAGCTTATCCAATCACTGCTCAAGAAGCACCCGTGAATGAATGGCTGTGATATTTGCATGCTGTCTTGTCTGTTCTTGTGTTCTTATCCATGCTCTTTCTTTCAATCCCCACCTAATTCCAATTTCATGTATAATCCACAAATAGCGTTTAGAAAGACTCATTCGGATTCTTAAATCATTGTCATTGATTAGCACAGATTTTCTTGGAGGCATAAACAGTCAGTGTTTAGAGATGCCACCTGAAAGACTGGAAGAATGACTGCAGGTATTTTCCTTCAGATTCTAGAATAACAATAAAGGCAATTTGCCTCTAGAAGCATCTACACCAATTTAGTGAAACATGACTGCAGATGAAAAAGTCGAGGGCGACACCGCACCATGCTGGAAGGAGCCCTGGGCCAGGAATGATAAGAACTGAGACCAAGTCCATGTAATGGCTATGGTATTTAGAAAAGTTACATTGAACTCTTGTTGCATTATAATCTGTAAAATGAGTAATAATACCTGCCTTACCACAAGAGTGTTAATAGAAGTAAAATGAAGCAATAAATATGAAACATTTTCCAAGCTTCAAATGTAGATTAGATAAATAGATTGATACATACATAGAGTATATATTTAAGGCTTTTCTAGGCCTAAATGTATCACTCCTTTATCTAAACTTCTAGAGGACTGATCATTAGCATTCATTTATTCATTCAAAATTCACAGATTTGAACTCTAATGTTATGCTTTATTCATTTAAAAAAATGTATCAAAACTTTATCATGTGCTATGTTCAAAGAGCTACAACACCTACAGAAGAGAAAAAGAGCAAGTTCCTGCTCCATAGAGCATAGGGCATTAGATCTAAACCTCTTATTAACTTTTCAAGCGTTTGTGCCTTAATCCCACCTCCGTGCAGTAAGCGCCTAACAAAACACATTGCAAATAGGAGTACCTTAGTGCATCAACTTTATTTGAACACATGATTTTGCCTGTTCTTCCTCAGACTGTCAATTAGGCAATTGATGATGACGTGTGGGGGTTCTTTTAGCAGTAAACAAAGTAAAGTTTATCGTGTTAGAGGTCTTCTCCAGGTTGATGGACTTTATACAACAGGAGAAAATTAGCTGACAGCACGTGTATGCAGACTGGTCAGACTTTTGTACCTGCAATGCTGGTGGAGCTTCCTTATCGCTTGGCCCATGGATAACGTGACAAGAAAGTGTTGGTGTCGGAAACAAATTACGCTTGGAGCTAGATGATCAGAGAAACAGGAAGTATTTTTTGCAGCAATGTAAGACGTTTCAAGATAATGTGCTATTGGTAAAAGAAATGTGAAAAGACCCTACTTGGAGGCTTTGGAGACGTGGTAGGACCTCCTCCAATCCAGGTTGAATGCCATTACCCATCTGAGTACATCTCCCTTAAGGAGACAAGGGAGCCAGTCATGCTCAATGAACCGCTGCCAGTCTGAAGTCCTCTCGTATCTCTGCTGAAAATGTATCACTTGAGCTTAGTGCAGTAAAACCTGTCTTTTACAAGACTTGTGCAATGAAGAACTCATTTCTGCCAAGGCATAAACCTTTTCTCCTAAAAGACTAATTCAGCAAGAGAGATATGAATTGACAATAATACACCTTGGATAATAAAAAGTAAACAGTAAGATAAAAGGATCTTCATATAACCTAGCATATACATTCATTCATTCATCCATCAAATAATTTTGAGTTTAAGAAATTATTTCAGGAGGCAGAGGATAGAATAATTCAATTTACGCATGGTCTCTGCCAAAATGGAGGCATGCACTTACTATAGCTCACTATGACCAAAAAATCATATTTGGTACACTTTGGATAATAATTCTTAAAATACCTACACATGGTGTAGCTTGATGGCATGGCATGTCATAAAGGTCAGTGCCAAGAAAAAGGTAATGTAAATAATATTCAGTAAGAGTGGATATTTAATCGAGGTTGTGTCACTTGAGGGTTCTTGGATATCATTTGTCAGCTTCAAATAATTCTTGCCAAATCAATTGTTGCCAAATCAAATTTTCTCTTACTTAAAATATGGACTATTATAAGAAATAAGAGATGTAAAATTCTCAGTGCATAGTAGTAATACCAGCTTTTGTTATTGAATATCTATATTCTAGATATTTTGCACACATTTATTGATCTAACCTGTCCCCCAACATGCACACACAAACTCACATGCACAATACAGCCAACTGTAAGATGTATAAGAGCAAAAACTCTCTCTTTCGTCTCCTTCTGGACCTCCTAGTTCCTACAAAAGGTCCCAACACATAGTGGGCCCTGAAAATATTTTTAGTGAATGAATAAATAAAAGATAGGAAGCATTGACTCGATTTTGAAGCTGAAAATGTTTAAGTATCCAGACAAAGTTCCTAAGATTACATGCCAGAGATAGAGAGAGTCTCTCTGCATGTGCTGCTTTATCCTGAGACTACAGGAGGGCTGATATGTGCTTAGAAAATTCCTGTTCCAGTTTTCCAGTTAAAAGGTGACACATTGTGATGTGTTCCTATTGACACAATATTTTATGCTTCACTTGTCTTCTATTAGCTAAAACTACAATTCCACTCCTCTGTGATTTTAAATTGGTTTAGGTCTCCTGTGCAAATAAGAAAAAAATCACTGTGGAAGTACAAGTAGTCCATCACTCCTCAAGGCATTGGATCCCTCAACTTACACCATTCCCAAGTGCACTGAGCGGAAGGCAGGCAGTCATTGTTTTCAAACACGCTGAAGAAAAAGAACTAAAGAAGACAAGTATCATTTAACACCATCTCTTCCTAGTGATTCTGACAGAAGTCATTGTATTTTAACAATATGGATTGATTCAGATGCTCTTGAAGTTCAAAATGCTACCTTCATTGCGACTCACTATCTCTTCCAACAGATGCTTAGTAATAATCAGTCCATTTTACTGATTTACCAACTTATTTTGCTCATTAAGGCAAAACTTTAATTTTAAACTACTTAAATATTTAATAGCGGTTATAACTCGTATGTTAAACAAGGCCAGAATTTATTTAAGTAATAGAATAGTCTTTAGGTAGACCTTATAGAAGAGACGAAAGAAGTTAAATGGACAATCTCCTCCTACTCAGAGTAAGCAATCATAGCACAGAACACCAGAAATACGTAAAAAATGTTAGAGACAGCACACGATTAAAAACCGTAATGAGAGAATGATAAGCATTACAGGCATTCACAACATGGAGCGACCAGAAGGGTGAAATCAGTAGAGAAACGTTAACAATGGAGGAGGAACATCAACAGGGGTCTTGAAAGATCTGTAGACTCTCTCCACTCCCTATGCTCATTCCACAGTCATGAGCATGGTACATTTAGAGAACAGCAAGGAACCCTGCCTAGTAGATTGTTCAAATTCAACCCTACAGGCACTCCCACCCATCAGGATAACAGCACACACAATGGCTCACTGTTACTTGACATACAGAGACCTTCATGCACCTCTCTAAATGCTGAGATCCTGCCAGAGGATTGGGTCATTGTTTGAGGGTATTGCACTTCAGTTAATATTATTTACAGAGAGGGTGTGTGATAAGCTATAATATCCTTGGTGGGAAAATTTTGACTGCTTCAACTTGTCAACTTGTAAGCACTTAAAATAAGAAAGAATTTTAATTAATAAGTTTATAGCAAATATTAATGGAGAAGTATGTATCAGAGTTGACACTACTGCAAAAATCCTAATACTTTTGAGAGATGGACTAATTAATAATGACTACACACCTGCCTGGGAAGCTCCATGGACCAGGTACCTGTAGGCTAACTGAAGAGTGGGCTTTTACAATCAGCCATTTGAGGAAAAGTCATTATTCTCTCATTTGCAGAATTTGTTGAAGCAGACTTTGTTAGATATTCATTTCTGTAATGAACTATGTAAAATATAAAATTTATAATATGATATTACATAGCTGCAAGAGTAGTTACCATAAGAGATTCCTTTGTTAATGTCTGTTATCAATTGATATTAAGCCAACCAGACCGCAACCAAATCCATACTTGCAGAGGTTTCTACTTCTCATGTTTGCTGTTGAAACTAAGACATCTTTTTAATTTTCAGTGTCAAATATGAGAATTCAGTAACTAAGTGTGCTTCTTTGTAAGTTATATACACCAGAAGAAAAAATAAATTACTAGTGCCTAGCAATAAAATAACAGAATTTTCCACATTGCAAAAACTGTGCACAGGGAAACAATGAGACAGGAGAGAAATACAACTAGCCACTAATTTCACTTTCACAAAAGATCTGGCTAGTCCTAGAATTGTCTCCAGATGAATACTGACTAAATTACTGTCATAATGATATCTATTTATAGTCAACAGGAAAAAAAGAGGGGGAATCATTAAGTCTTCTCACCTTAAAGCCAGTGCTATGAGTCTTACATGCTAATCTACTGCCACCTAATTCCAATAAGCGCCTGCTGGCTCATTCTCAAAATTTCCAACCTCTCCATTAAGATACCTGCTTTGTTTTATGCTCACACCACTTCCATGTTTTCTTTATCCTATTTTCTCACACTATTCTTCAATTGCCCTCTCCTTTGCTCTGTTGTCTATTCCAAGGATGTGCAAATAAAATGCCATCCCCCTCCAAAGACTTACCCATCGCACTTGAATCACACACTCCCCTCAGTTGCTTTGATTCATCTCCTGTAATTTCATGATAACATATGTAAATGGAGCCCTGTGACCCTGAGAAAATTTAAGCAGGTAGGGCTTGTCTTTGGACATACCAGAGTCTCTTTTCTGCCTTCTCACTGTGCTGTGCATTTCCCTCAACTCTCAAATTCCTGTTTCTCTTATGTCTTGTCTACCCTCCCTTTGGCTGAAAGTTTCTCCCAAGAGAAAATCAGTTATCAGTCACTTACACCTCTATATGAGTTTAATTCAAAAAGATATATAGCTCAAGGTAATTACAACTGAAGCTTTTCACTAGTGACATATTGAAAGGATTGACACAGAGGTAAAAACTCTAAATCACATGCAGTGCAAAAGATCTTTTCATGGAATCCTTTTCAGAAACTACATTTTCTGTCCACCTGCTTACAGTGGATGATACTGTGAAACTGACACAATCCTCTCTCTTCTTCTTCCTGTCCTCCGAGTCAGAATTGCAGGCACCTTCCTTCTTTATTGAGTTTTCAGTTACACACGTCTATTCACAGTTGACATCTGTCTGTCAGGCTGATGTTGAACTCCTGGGAGGCACATCCAGGGGTTGGAAAGAAATCTGTTCCAAAGGGATCATGCTCTTTATTAATGTCAGTCAGTCACAACATCTGAACACCACCCCTCACTCTAACTATACAGATACCCTATGGGATGTGTACTTTAAATGCTTAGATATAGCAGACATTTTAGTCACTTAAAGAGAAAAGAAAGAAAAAACAGAAAAAGAAAAAGTGAAAGGAAAAGAAAGAAAGAACCCAGATTCTCATAAACATTTCTTTCTAGAACCTATTTATTTGGATCCTATGTGGCACCCAATGGGAAAACAAAAACAAAATGTTACATGTATTTAATATGAGTATTTGGGAGATCCTGTGTGCTTATAAGCTTGAAATATAAATCTGTCACTTTTATAGTGATTTTTCTACACAGTAGTAAATGAAATGAAAAAGCAAAGTCAGAGCATTGATAAAATCATGAACCTAGAATATCTTTTAAAGAAAAAATGAGTCACCTCGTGCTAGTTTCATCTGTACTATAGGCATCTAGAAGTCAAACCCAATGTATTATTCAGTTCCATTTCCCTAAAGGCAAGTTACAAGTAAGGTGCTTAATAAAAGCACCTAAAGGCTGGTATAAGTAAGGTGCTTAATAAAAATGTCTTTATAAATAATTTTTAATGAGGAAATTCTGTCTGAATCGGACAGTGTAATCCATTGTAGGCTATATTCTATCTTCAGCAGTGATCACACATAATCTACAGGAGAATGTTGTTCTTAGTCTTTACATCAGTCTCAAAATATTGACATGGCATAATAAGCATTTCTAGCATACTATGTAATACCCCATTTTTGGCCCAATTGCCCATGCAGTTATCAAACCATTTCTTAATACTTTATTTTCAGGACCAACCATAGATTATTTTATTTACTAAATATGCTTATGCAATTTATCTCTAATTTGGAGAAGATTTAGATGGTACACATTTCAGAATTACATAACTCTCTTCATAAAAATTTTCCAGTACATATATTCCATCTATATTCATAACCATTCAGCATACCCTCTGAGTTCAGAAAATATTTTTTTCGGCCGGCCGCGGTGGCTCAAGCCTGTAATCCCAGCACTTTGGGAGGCCGAGGCGGGCGGATCACGAGGTCAGAAGATCGAGACCATCCTGGCTAACACGGTGAAACCCCGTCTCTACTAAAAAAAAAAAAAAATACAAAAAAAAAAAAAAAAACTAGCCGGGCGAGGTGGCGGCGTCTGTAGTCCCAGCTACTCGGGAGGCTGAGGCAGGAGAATGGCGTGAACCCGGGAGGCGGAGCTTGCAGTGAGCTGAGATCCGGCCACTGCACTCCAGCCTGGGCGACAAAAAAAAAAAAAAAAAAGAAAATATTTTTTTCAACATTGATTGTTTTACAATTACTAAACTGCATTGTATTTTATAATAAGAAAGATGAATTTCAAAAGCCACCAATTTTGATAGCAACAATCAAGTAATTCTAGGAATACTGAATTAACCTGCATAACGAGATATAAAACTTCCTTTAAAATAGTTTAATTACTGGAAATACACACTTACTTGGCCAGTATTAATCTTATTCAAGTTACTGAATCTTTCAGAATTATTCGTATTTCAGGTACATATATATAATATCTAACTCCTAACCTGCTAAAAATACACACTGAGTCATCACATAAAATGCACAAGAAGATAGCTCTGCATTAGTATGCTATTCTGTAAAGTATTAATATTTTTCTGGTTCAATATAATAAAATCTCTAAGTTTTTTATTCCATATATCCAGTTATTTTTCAACAAATAAATATGCAACACTTATTTTGAATTTGGTGAATGAGGAGCAAGGCTACTTCTCTCATGGTAATCATCTAGTATCAGAGAATATGTTCACACATGAGGAACAGATAGCAATAAAATGATGTAAGGCAATACGTAAGAGTCCTGAAGCATTTACAAAAGCTGTTGACATTTCAAAGGAGAGAAGGCTCCTTCCATCCAGGAAAATCAGAGAAGAATGCTTAAAAAAAGAATTGGGCATGCAGTCTAAGTAGCATTTCAAGAACAATTAGGAGCACTCAAATAAGGAAAATGAAAATGCAAAGTCCCAGAAGTGAGAAAATCGTGAGAGATAAGACAAGGTAAGGGCATTTAAATCTGATTTCTGGAGGGCCTTACATAATACGCTTTGGACTATAGAGTTTAGTTGATAGGAAAGTAAATGGAGCAACTGGGGTTGGCTTCAGAAGGAGTATAGAACCAACCACTGCTCCTATAACAATTCTGTGTGACTCCTGGAAGATTGGGCCTAGGGTGTATTCTATGCATCTACATGTGGCAGACAAATTAGATATTGGGGATAAAATAAGGATAGTCTAATGGTGGAGAAAAACAATAAATAAGTAGACAAATGTAAGTAAACAATTTAATCAGAAGATTAGACTCAGTAATCACACTGTAATTTGAAAAAATACCTGATGCTCCTAGCTCAATATTTGGCATGGGGTTTACACGTTGCTACAATAAAATTCTACACTGGTCTACCTGGGTACAAACAGCTTTTTTCCCCTCCTTTTCTTAAAATTAGGCATTTCATTGCTCAGAGCCAGAAAAGCAATTCTTTGAAATCCTGTGTAATACTGGTACACGAAGATAGAAAGAAAGCTATATGTGAATGGCACCCAAATAAACCTTTAGTTCTGCTTTTTCTGCCAAAAGAAAAAAGTGAACTGTTACCAAATAGAAGCAGTCAGCTGATTTTACTATTCCTCCAGCTTTCCACAAAATACTGCATCAGACACAGGAAAGTATTGTCTGCTTTACTTTGACAGGAAAGAATGGTTTCCAGAAAGTCATGTCATTAGCGTGAACTGAGGAAATTTTCAAACAGTCAACAAATATCACATTTCCCTTAAATATTTCATTTCTTATGAAGCCTGTTGATAGTTATCATCTGTCGTTTGCATTATCTCATCTGTTTCCAAGTTGGACTGCAATATGCTTTGAGGCAAAGCTCCAGGACCAAGCACTTCCCTTTGAAGAGAAGGTGAAAGAGGGCTTACAATGCTCTCTCATCGTTCCGGGTTCTTACCGGGCAAATGTGGCTGTGGTTTTTACAGTAGGATACCGAAGTCTACTGTAATATATGTGGTCTTAATAATATTTTCTAGAGATTTGGAGCAAGCATTAGCAATGGTAAAGTGCTATTTTATGGTGCTTTCTGTTTCACTTTGATTAAAAACCACATATAGGCCGAGTGAGGTGGCTCACGCCTGTAATCCCAGCACTTTGGGAGGCCGAGACGGGCGGATCACGAGGTCAGGAGATCGAGACCATCCTGGCTAACACGGTGAAACCCCGTCTCTACTACAAATACAAAAAATTAGCCAGGCTTGGTGGTCCCAGCTACTCGGGAGGCTGAGGCAGGAGAATGGCATGAACCCGGGAGGCGGAGCTTGCAGCGAGCCAAAACACGTATAACCTTAATGTAATGAGTGAAAACATCTGAAGCCAATTCTCCACAGGTGAACTATTAGTTGAGACTTTAGCAGGAGAACACACTGGGATAGAAAAAAATATATAATAAGAATGAGGTGATACTATCAAAACATCAATATAATTGTGTTAGTGATTCTCAAATCATCAATATAATTGTATTAGTGATTCTCAAATCATCAGTATAATTGTACTAGTAATTCTTTAATATACATAATAATCACCTCAGAGATAGTAATACAGTAGTACAAGGAAGAAGCTGCCCAGGAATCTATATTTTAACAATCACTCAACAAAATTTAAGAATTATCTCACAGCTTTTAATATGGAAGGTCTCCAAAACATACTCTGAGCTTATCCAGAGGAAAAAAAATATTTTAGAGAATTACAAAAATCACAACAATGCTTATTTCAAGGTGGTAAGATGATGAATAACTGGTATTAAGTATACCTCTTTATATATCTCTGAAATTTTTTCAATGATCTTTTGTCATTTTACATTTAAAAAAATAAAATAAATTACATAAAAGGATTTTTTATTGAACACATAGACTTTTATGTCAAGATGACAGTGATTACCTTTTATTCTATTTTTATTTCTATTATGTATTATATTTTTATTTTATTGTAATAGTGATTACCAATTATTGTCTGCATTCCAAAAGATCGTTTAGTGCAGAACACAATTAACTATTTGAAGATGACAGAAGACAATGAGTGTATGACTGGATAATGAGAAAACATTTTGATGGATGGTAGGTGAAGCGATGGACAGAGAGACAGAGCAATAAATAGAGAAAGTGATGGTGATAATGAACAGAGAAAAAGGTTATCAATGGAAAGATGAATAGTAATTGGTGATGACCACTTATGTGCATGATTCTGAACAAAAGGTAGCAGTATAAGTATTTTATTTATACTTACAGATATCTCATTTTATTTTACATTACAATTGAGCTGGGAGACTTGGTTTTCAGGTCCTACAGGATTTATTGAAGAGTCAAAACAGAAATTCCATCAAACAAGGATCTAGAAACTGATCTAATTCCACTTAAAAATATGACAGGCTAGGATGGCAGAGAAGGGAAGACATGGAGAAAGGAAAGCTAACTGCCTTCTGGAGCACCCAAGACTGGTATTTCTGAGCGACAAATTCTTCATTTTGACTATCTAGTGATGTGTAACTTTCCGGTTTTGCTAATATTCTTTGGAGTTAGTTAAGATTCATTGCCTTAGTCTTAAATTTTATCAACTGTTAGAGAAATCGGTAACATAATAAATGTAGTAATTTTCTGTCATGTTGGGCCCTACCATCCATTCAATCTGTGAACTTAAGAGAAACAATTTACTTATTTGGAGATGACTATAGACTCATCTCTAAAAGGAGGGCTAGAAGGTGTCAGATAATTTTCGTGAATTTTTCAGGGGGATAAGGATTATCTGAGGTTGAGCCTTAGGAGTAATCTAAGTGTTTCACAAGCACTTCAGGCAACTGGATGATTACAGGCTAATAAACATGAAGCAGATGACTCTTCTTTCTACATCGAGCTCTCAAATTATATGCTCTTTTTTTCTCCAGAGAAGATGAGCTGTGCTAAAAAATGTAAGAAACTCTGTTTACACATTTCCACATAAAGTTTCCACCTAGCCATAAATGAAAGAGGATTTCTCATCCAATGTATAATCAACCTGAAAAGTTTAAAAATACTTTGGTACATTCACAGTCAACTTCTGATCTCCCTTAATTTCACCAGACTAACAAAGAGACGGGAGGTACAACCTATTAACAAGGCAGGTCACTTAGAGCAGGGATTCCCAACTGCCAGCCTATGGCCTCTCAGGAACTGGGCCGCACGACAGGAGATGAGTGGCAAGTGTACGAGCATTACCCCCTGAGCTACCCCTCATGTCAGATCAGCGGCAGTACTGGATTCTCATAGCAGGGTTGTGGCTTTTTCGCTCCAGTAGTTCGGCAAGTGGGAGGGAGTGGCACCCAACAGCTTCTTCTCTCTTGTTGTTTGGAGAGTGGGAGAGAGGGTTAACAGCTCTTTTGCTCCCACAGCCTGCGGCTCAGCAAACCAGCCAAGAGCATCATAGTGCTTTCACTCCTGCAGTTCAATGAGTGGGAGGGAGGGTTACAGCTCTTTTACTCCCACCACCCTCAGCTCAGTGAGTTCCAGGTTCTTGTCCTGTGACCAAGAGGAATCAAGTATGCAGATATTGGAGAGTAAGGCAGAGAATAATTTTATCGAGTGACAGAAGGAAAGCTCTCAGCTGTGAGAGGGAACCCTGAAAACAGGCTGCTGTCCAGAAGTCTGAGTCTGGAGGTTTTATGGGTTTAGAATTGGGGAGTGTGTGCTAATCGGTCCACGGGTGGTCTTGGAAAAAGCACCATCTGCTTGGTTAAAAGGCATTATTCAGAAGGAACCAATGAAGACGCAGTGGGTAAGATAAAAATAGAAGTTCTTACTCCAGTCGTGGACTCTATGCGGAACTGGCAGCTTGGTTTTCAGGCTTTCAGCTGTCCTTGGTTTGAAGGTTGGGTTTCATAGGGGACCCGTCCCTGTCTGCCTAGGAATTTGTCTGTCTCCTGTTGCTATCAGGAGCGCGAACCCTATTGTGAATTGTGCATGCATGAGACCTAGGTTGCACTCTGCTTGTGAGAATCTAATGCCTGATGGTCTGATCTGAGGTGAAACAGTTTAATCCTGAAACCATTGCCTTCTCCCAAGTCTGTGGAAAAATTGTGTTTCATGAAACTGTCCCATGGTGCCAAAAATGCTGGGGACGGCTGACTTAGAGGATGAAGGACTCCTGCATCTGTAGCAACTCCCTGACTGAACAAGAGATGTGCAGATTAGGGAGAATTTTCAGAAAGATAATTAGTATATTTGGATAATTAAATTTTCAAAGTTCTGTAGTTACAATGAACTACTGACAGCTTTCCAAATGCCTATTTTTTAGACCTTTTGATCGTCATCCAACATTACCTCTTGGCATTCCCATCTCCCCTGTCAACTTCACAGACCCCTCCACATACTTTTAGGCTCAGTCTGACCTTCAACACTTCTCTGAGCTCTAGAGAAAGAAGCCTAGTTATTCTGTCCTCTACGTTCTCGCTGCACTTTATATATGCCTCTATCAAGTCACTTACTATGTTTTACTATATCCGTTGTTTTAATATATCACATTTCCCCACATAAAACACTTGGAGTGAGAGACAGGAGAAAAACAAAGTTAAGGCAAGGGCAGGAGAAAAAGAGACATTACCAAGGGCATCCCAAAAATGGCATGAAGATTGCTTCAGTGATAAATACTTAAAAGGCTGAGACAGCTTACATCATTTGTTAAAGCAAGCGAGACACCATTTGAGATCGAGTGTTTAATAAATACTTTGATGATGCTGATATGAATCAAAACACTTCCCACTCTTCTTTCTTCGCTTGGAACACAACAAATGCAGAAAAAGAATTTATAATCTTTTTAGCTGAAAACAATGTTGTGTATTTGAAGTTACTTAATTCAAAGTGTAGGCCTTGTAAGATTAATTTAAAACAAATCCTTTAAAAACAATCTCTTTTTGTGATTTGGGAATCACATCACAACTCTGTTCAGTCTTCTCTGGTTTCCCTTTAATTTCAGCAACTTTTCCTGCTGACTTTGCCACTCGAAAAGGAATTCATGGTACTATGCTATATCCTAAAGTAAAAATTAGTTGAAAACAATCAGCAGAGTTGAAGTTTCCCTAGTTTTTTCTCCTACCAGCAGGAGCAAAGGTCCCTGGAATGCAGGTTGTCTAGTGGGAACAAAGCTAATGAGTATCTTTGTTTGTCAAGGGTCAGTTTAAGAAACCAATTATGTTCCTCACAGTCAAGTACATGGAAGCCCGTGGAGAGCAAAAAAAAAAAAAAAATGGTTGCTAAATGAAGATTCTGAAACACAGAACAGACGAGATAAAGAGAAGTCAGATGAGGATTTCACCACTGAGGTCTTAGATATTTTCTACAGTTCATGGGAGCAGGGAAAAGGTATTTCAGAGAGTATTTGCACATGTGAACCCTGAATAGAAAGAACTTCCTTAGGTGCCCTGGAAGAAAACTAAGCTTTCTATCAAGTAGCCAAGCCTCTTCTTCCAGAGAACGGCTGGCTAAGTCATCATAAAACAGTAGGAAAGGGCAACAACATGTGTAACTTAATCAGCCAGCAAAGAGGTTTCCCCCAAAACTGTTTTCTGATCCAAATATTTATATATCCTTTGGTGTTGTTCAACACAATGTTTGTTCAGAGAAAAATTATTCTGTGGCAAATGAGTTCTTGAACTTTAGGAGGCAAGAACATTAAAAAATTATGAGGGGTGAGTACTGCACCCACATTCATATTCACAAACTCAAGCATTTACTAGGTGATACGAGATGGGCTAAGCACCAAGTTAGGTGCTTTATATACTCTATCTCTTCATTTAATCTTCATAAAACTCTCATAAAATGATCCTCCATTTTACAGATAAGAGAAATGAGGCTGGGAGATTTATTGTTTGGTTTGACATCACTAATAAGGAAAATGTCTAGGATTCAAACTCACATCTAAAAGGTGCAATATTCATCAATTCCTGCTGAAGATGAAGTCAAGCTCACATCCATTTTGTACTCATATAAAATGAACCAGTGGTTAAATTTTATTAGCATTTTCTTCATTTAGCATTGCCTATATATAACATCATAAACTTTGAGCCTGCTGGAAAATGTAATAACGAAGAGAAGTTTTATCACATTTTAAATATTAAAAAGGAAGAAAAATTTACTTTGATTTTTGATAAGTGATGAATTAGCTGCAAGCCAAAATCCTGCCACAGGATTAGAAATTGATTGAGTTACTCTTTCAAAATATCTGACCTTCAGTTAACTTACAAAAATAAGCCCCAAATTAAGTAGGAATGCCACAACACATCAAAGTGTGTTATACAAACTGGACCAGATATGATATATTGGAAAAATGCCTACTTATATAGAAGTCTAAAATATAAGCATATGCATTTTTCATTTTTATCTTTATTTCCCCTATATTCAAAGTTTGTTTATATCTTGATACCCGCAATATTCAAAACATGATGGCCTTAATTCTGTTCCTTGAGCAAAATAGCTTATTCCCAAATAAGAGTCTTTACATTTGCTGTGCCTGCTTATATTCTTTCTCAATTATTTGTATGACTGATTCTTTTCATCTGCCTTGTCTCAACTGAAATGTCATAACCCATCTTCATCAGTTCCTCAAAGATACTTTTACTAAACATCTTAGTGAAAGTAACACCCTCTCTTTCACTATTCAAACTCAGTATGCATATGAAATTAAATTATCTAATTTTTGTATCTGTGTTTTCTTCTTTCTGACACTAACATGTAAGCTCCCTCAAAACAAAGTTTGTTTCTATATAATCAAAACCTAGAAACATGCATGACACATGTTTATCAACTGACTGATAATATCAAAGTCATAATTTGGAAGATGATTCAATTTGTTGCTGTCTTCTGATAACTAAAGGTTCTAGAAGCCTTGACAAACAACATAGGTAGTTTCTTATTATCTTTCTTTTCTTCTTTTTTTAATGTATAAGTAAAAATCATGTATTTCTGGTATACAGCAAGATGTTTTGAAATATGTATACATTGTGGAATGACTAAATCAAGCTTATTAACATACCTCAGCTACTTAAGATTTTTGTGTGTGCTATGTGAACTTAGAAACTACTCTCTAAGCAATTTTCAAGTATACATTTGTTATTAACTATAATTACTATAATGTACATTAGATCTCTTGAACATATTCCTCTTGGCTAACTATACTTTCACCAACAATTCTCAAATCCACCCTTCTTCTCCAGTCCCTGATAAAAACATTCTACTCTGCTTCATGAGTTGGACATTTTTAGATTCCATATGTAAGTTAGATCATGCAATAATTTTCTTTCTGTACCTGGTTTATTTCACTTAACAAAATGACCTTCAGGTTCATCCATGTTGTTGCAAATGACAGAATTTCCTTCTTTTTTAAGGCTAACTAGTATTCCACTGTTCATATATACTATACTTTATCCATTTATTATCTTTCTTTTGAACATTTGCAATAAACAGAAATAAAAGTAGGTTACTGGGAGGCTATATATATCTGAGAAAACAAATAGTCAAGTACAAGAAATATTTAGTAACTGAAAGTAAATCATTATTTTCAGCTTACCCCTTCAGCTACATCATTAAAGATCAGGGCATGATATAAATTTATAAATCAACCAAAGAAAGCAGCAAGTTGCATGAAGGAGAGACACAAAATAAAAACTAGATCTGGTTTAGCACCGAGAGCCCAGAACCTTGGATGAAGTGAGCAAAGCAAATTAAAATTAAAATTAGGAACAGAGGAAATACAACTCTAGTTTACCAAATCAAGATTAATTGCAGAGAGGTGAAAACTAAACCTATACCCAGATCCAGAAAGGCAGACACCAATCAGAAAGTAGGGAGGGACACACATACATGATCGCACCAGTGGGGTTTCCACCATAACCTGATCCCAGCTAATCTGTTTGTTTCGGCCAGTTTCTCTATTTCAAGGAGCTACTGTCTTCCTACCCTTCCTCACCATTTCCACTCTTTTCATTGCTTTGCCTATTCCGGTTTTATTCATCCCTCATTTCCCTGCTCAAGCTCCATCTTTGATACTAAGTTTTAACAACAACCCTCATTCCTAGGACTCTCCTCCATTTCCAATACCTATTGCTGTGCCGGTAATTAGCACTATCATGTTTGCCATTTAATTATGCTGTAAATGAGAAGCTTCCTGGATTTTTCCCTGAAAAGTTTCTGAAGACAGAGATTGATTCTTTCCTATAGAGAGCAATGAAGAAATATTTAAAAAAAAAAAAAAAACTTTAAAGTTCAGGATACACGTGCAGGTATGTTACATAAGTAAACTTGTGCTATGGGGGCTTCTTGTACATATTATTTCATCACCCAGCATTAAGCCTATTATTTATTATTTATTTTTCCTGATCCTCTCCTTCCTCCCATCTCACAGCCTCCAGTAGGCCCCAGTGTATGTTCTTCCCCTCTGTGTGTCCATATAGTCTCATTATTTAGCTTCTACTTGTAAGTGAGAACATGCAGTATTTAGTTTTCCGTTCCCGCATTAGTTTCCCACAGATAAGTTAAGTCCTCTAGCTTCATCCATGTTCCTGCAAAGGACATGATTGCATTCTCTTTTAGTATTCCATGGTGTTATGTACCACATTTTCTTTATCCAGTCTATCATTGGTGGGCATTTGGTTGATTCTATATCTTTGCTATTGTGAATAGTGCTTCAATGAACATAAATGTGCATGTGTCTTTATAATAGAACGATTTATATTCCTTTGGGTATACACCCATTAATGGGGTTGCTGGGTTGAGCATTATTCTGTCTTTAGGACTTTGAGGAACCGCCACACTGTCTTCCACAATGGTTGAACTAATGTATACTCCCACCAAGAGTGTATGAGCATTCCTTTCTCTCCAGGTTCAAGTGATTCTCCTGTCTCAGCCTCCTGAGTAGCTGGGATTACGGGCATGTGCCACCATACCTGGATAAGTTTTTTGTATTTTTAATAGAGACTGGGTTTCTCCATGTTGGTCAGGCTGGTCCCGAACTCCCAACCTCAGATGATCCGCCCACCTTGACCTCCCAAAGTGCTGGGAATACACGCATGAGCCCCTGCGCCTGGTCTATGTTTTGACTTCTTATTAATAGCCATTCTGACTGGTGTGTGATGGTATCTCATTGTGGTTTTGATTTGCATTTTTCTAATGATCAGTGATGTTGAGCTTTTTTTCTATGATTATCAACTGCACACATGTCTTCTATTGTAAAACGTCTGTTCATGTCCTTTGTCCACTTTTTAATAGAGTGGTGTTTGTCTTGTAAATTTGTTTACGTTTCTTATGGATCCTGGATATTAAACCTTGTTGGATGTGTACTTTGCAAAAAGGTTCTCCCACTCTCTAGTCTGTTTACTTTGTTGATTTTTTTTTTTCTGTGCAGAAGCTCATTAGTTTAATGAGATTCCAATTGTTGATTTTTGCTTTCATTGCAATTGCCTTTGGCTTCTCCCTCATTAAATCTTTGCTTGCTCCTATGTCCTGAATGATATTGCCTAGATTGTCTTTTGGAGTTTTTATGGTTTTGAGTTTTACATTTAAGTCTTCTAATTCATCTTGAGTTGATTTTTGTGTATGGTGTTAGGAAGGGGTTCAGTTTAAATCTTCTGCATAAGGCTAGCCGGTGATCTTAGCACCATTTATTGAATAAGGGAATTATCTCCCCATTTTTTTGTTTTTGTTCGGTTTCTTGAAGATCAGATAGCTGTAGGTGTGCAGTCTTATTTTTGGGTTCTCTGTTCTGTTTCCTTGGTGTATGTGTCTGTTTTTGTACCAGTACCATGTGGTTTTGGTTACTGTAGCCTTGTAAAATAGTCTGAAGTTAGGTAGCATGATGTCTCCAGCTTTGTTCTTTTTGCTTAGGATTTCCTTGGCTATTAGGGCTCATTTTTGATTGCATATAAGTTATAAAACAGGTTTTTCTAGTTCTGTGAAGAATCTCAATGGTAGTTTAATAGGAATAACACTGAATCTATAAAGTGCTTTGGGCAGTATGGACATTTTTACAATATTGATTTGTCTTATCCATGAGCATGGAATGTTTTTCCATTTGTTTGTTTCATTTCTTGTTTCTTTTAGCAGTGTTTTATAGTTCTCCTCATGGAGATCTTTCGCCTCCCTAGTTAGCTGTATTCCTAGGTATTTTATTCTTTTTATGGCAATTACGAATGAGAGTAAATTCCTAATTTGGCTCCCAGCTTGCCTGTTGTTGGTGTATAGGAATGCTAGTCATTTTTGCACATTGATTTTCTATCCTGAGACTTTGCTGATGTTGGTTATCAGCTTTAGAAGGTTTTGGGCTGAGACTATGGGGTTTTCTAGATATAGGATCATGTCATCTGCAAACAGAGATAGTTTGACTCCCTATCTTTCTATTTGGATGCCTTTTATTCTTTTTTCTTGCCTGATTGCCCTGGCCAGGATTTTCAATGCTATGTTAAATAGGAAGAGTAAGAGAGTATATCCTTCCCCTGCACCAGTTTTCAAGGGGAGTGCTTCCAGCTTTTGCCTATTCAGTATAATGCTGACTGTGGGTTTGTCATGATATTTCTTATTATTTTGAGGTATGTTCCTATAAAATCTAGTTTATCGAGAGTTTTTTTTAACATGAATGGATATTGATTTTTTCTGCATCTGTTGAGATAATCATGTGGGTTTTGTCTTTACTTTTGTTTATGTTTACTTTTGTTTACATTTATTAATTTGAGTATGTTGAACCAATCTTGCATCCCAGGAATACAGTCTACTTGATCGTGGTAGATAAGCTTTTTGATGTGCTGCTTGATTCAGTTTGCCAGTATTTTGTTGAGAGTATTTGAATTGATTTTCATCAAGGATATTGGCCTAATTATTTTTCCTTTGTTGTATCTCTGCCAGGTTTTGGTATCAGGATGATGCTGGCCTCATAGAATGAGTTAAGAAGGAGTGCCTTATCCTTAAATATTTTGGAATGGTTTCAGTAGAAATGGCTCCAGCTCTTCTGTGTACATCTGGTAGTATTCATCTGTGAATCTGTGGTCCTGACCTTTTGTTGTTGTCATTGATAGGCAATTCATTACTGCCTTAATTTCAGAACTCATTATTGGTTTGTTCAGGGATTCAATTTCTTTCTGGTTCAGTCTTGAGAGGGTGTATGTGTTCAGGCATTCAGTTACTTCCTTTAGATTTTCTAGTTTAGGCACATAGAAGTAATCATAATATTCTCTGATGGTTGTTTGCATTTCTATGGGTCAGTGATTTTGCTTCTGATTGTGTTTATTTGAATCCTCTCTCTTTTCTTCTTTATTAGTCTATCTAGTGGTCTATTTTATTAATTTTTTCAAAAAAACAGCCTCTGGATTCATTGCTCTTTTGAATTTTTTGTCTCTATCTCCTTCAATTCAGCTCTGATTTTGGTTATTTCTTGTTCTTCTGCCAACTTTGGGGTTTGTTTGATCTTGATTCTCTAGTTTTTTTAGTTGTGATGTTCGGTTGTTAACTTGAGATCTTTCTAACTTTTTAATGTGGCATTTAGTGCTATAAATTTTCCTTTTAAAACTGACTTAGCCATATCTCAGAGACTCTGGTAAGGTGAATCTTTTTTCTCATTAGTTTCAAATAATTCCTTGATTTCTGCCTTAATTTCCTTATTTATCCAAAAGTCATTCAGGAGCATGTTATTCAATTTCCATGTAATTGTAGGATTTTGAGTGAATCTTTTAGTCTAGAATTCTAATTTCATTGTTTGGTGTTCCAAAAGACTGTTTGTTATGATTTCAATTATTTTGCATTTCCTGAGGAGTGTTTTACTTTTGATTATGTGATCTCTTTAGAGTATGTGCCATGTGGTGATGAGAATGTATATTCTGTTGTTTGTGGGTGGAGAGTTCTGTAGGTATCTAGGAGATTTATTTGATCCAGTGCTGATTTAAGGTCCTGAATATCTTTGTTAATTTTCTGTCTAATATTGTCAATGGCATGTTACAGTCTCCCGTTATTATTGTGTGAGAGTCTAAGTCTTTTGAAGGTCTATGTGAACCTGCTATTATGAAGCTGGATGCTCCTGTTTGGGTACATATGTATTTAGGTGGTTAGATCTTGTTGAATTGAATAATTTGTGATTACATAATGTCCTTCTTTGCCTTTTATGATCTTTGTTGATTTAAAGTCTGTTTTGTCAGAAACTAAGATTGCAACCCCTGATTTTTTCTGTTTTCCATATTCTTGGTAGATTTTTCTCCATCCTTTTATTTATTTATTTATTTTTATTATTATACTTTCAGTTCTAGGGTACATGTGCACAACATGCAGGTTTGTTACATATGCATACATGTGCCATGTTGGTGTGCTGCACCCATTAACTCGTCATTTACACTAGGTATATCTCCTAATGCTAGCCCTCCCCCTTCCCCCCACCCCACAACAGGCCCCAGTGTTATTTTAAGCCCATGTGCCTTGCATGTGAGATGGGTTTCTTGAAGACAGCCTACCAATGAGTCTTTGTTCTTTATCTAGCTTGCCACTCTGTATCTTTTAATTGGGGCATCTAGACCATTTACATTTAAGGTAAGTGTTGATATGTGTGGATTTGATCCTGTCATCACGTATTAGCTGGTTAATTTGAAGACTTATTATGTGGTTGCTTTATAGTGTCACTAGTCTGTGTACTTCAGTGTGTTTTTGTAGTGGCTGGTAATGGACCTTCCTCTCCATGCTTAGTGCTTCCTTCAGTTCTTGTAAGGCAGATCTGGTAGATATGAATTCCCTCAGCATTTGCTTGTCTGAAAAGGATCTTATTTCTCATTTGCTTATGAAGCTTAGTTTGTCAAGATATGAAATTCTGGTATGGAATTTATTTTCTTTAAGAATGTTGAATACTGGCTTCCAATCTCTTCTGGCTTGTGGGATTTTGGCTAAGAGGTCCACTGTTTGTCTGAAGGGCTTCCTTATGTAGGTGACCTGACCTTTCTTTCTAGCTGCCATAACATTTTCTCTTTCATTTTGATCTTGGAGAATCTGATGATTTTGTGTTTTGGGGATGATCTATGTAAAGTATCTGACTGGGGTTCTCTGCATTTCCTGAATTTAAACATTGGCCTCTCTAGCTAGGTTGGGGAACATTCTATGGATGATATCCTGAAATATGCTTTCCCAGTTGGTTCCATTTTTCGTATCTTTTTCATGTACACAAATCAGTCATAGATTGAATCTCTTTATGTAATCTGATACTTCTCAGAAGTTTTGTTCATTCTTTCTCTTTTCTGCCTTTTTTATTTCAGAAAGCCAATCTTAAAGTTCAGAGATTCTTTCCTCTGTTTTATCTATTCTGCTAATAATGCCTGTGTTTGCATTGTGAAATTCCTGAAGTGTGTTTTTCAGCTCTATCAAGTCAGTTACGTTCTTCTCTATACTGGCTACTTTATCTGTCAGCTTCTGCAATGTTTTGTTAACATTATGATTTTTACCTTCCTTCCATTCGGTTTCAACATACTCCTGTAGCTCAATGATCTTCACTTTTATCTATATTCTGAATTCTACTACTGTCATTTTAGCCATGTCAGCTTCAACCTGGTTCCGAACCCTTGGTGGGGAGGTGATGAGGTTATCTGGAGGAAAGAAGGCACTCAGGCCTTTTGAGTTTTCAGCATTCTTGTGCTGACTCTTTCTCACTTTGTGGGCTTATCCATTTTTAATCTTTGAGACTGCTGACCTTTAGATGGGTGTTTTTTTTATCCTATTTGATGACCTTGAGGGTCTGGTTGTGGTATAAGGTGGATTCAGCCAACTGGCTTTGTTTCTGGGAGATTTTAGAGGGTCAGTACTTAGTTCCTAACTCCTTGACTGTGTGCTCTAACTCTGGGAGATTTTTACTGGGCCCTAACTTTGTTCTCTGGCTCCTCAAGGTTTAGGGTTCCCTGCACTGGGGGAGCTGATATGCGGCAGCTTCAACGACATGCTAGCAGATGCAGGGCTGCCTGCCTCCTTGAAGGCATTCACCAAAGTGGAGGGTGGCAAGGCAGCTGGGGGCCCCTGCTGGAGACTATGTGTGTTGTTGCACTGGAGTGGTGTTGGCTTTGGGTGGGGTACTGGATGATACAGGTCTGGGCGCCTTCTCTGTGCTCTGCAAGCTGGAATGATAGCTCAGAGAGTGGGAGGATCCCCTGTTCTCTGCACAGAGTTAGCTGGTAGGGCAGGGCTTGGTGGTTTTGTGCCTGCCAAGGCTCCATCAGCAATGGCCTTCTGTGGGGTGGGGGGGGCCGGGAGGTAGCACACTCACTTGTGCTGCCAGGGCAAGTAAAGCAAAACCCACCCATGCAGACATGTGCCAGTAAAGCAATGTAGGGAGCTGCTGTGGGCTCGGAGAAAGCCGCAGTATAGGGAAGAACATGCAGGCTGGTTTGCAGTGCTAGGGGCCACCTCACTAGAACTCTCCACCTCTCAGGCACTGTCCACTGGCACAGAAGCTATGCTGTGGGCCCCCAAGGCACCCGAGGCTGCCCTGTAAGCAAGTGTGGCCAGGCTGTATCCCCAGAAGAGACCAGCAGACCAAAGAGTGCTCAGGCTGGACCAGCCTCGTCTGATGTGCAAGACCACCCTGCAGAGATCAGGTCCAACAGTTCCCTAAGGCTAAAGTCTCTTATGAGAACAAGTTGAGCCTGGGGGCATGGCTGTCCCTGGCCATGCTTCACTGCAGATGCTCCTGCTCCAAACCCTCTGGGCTCCACATCAGAGGCTTGCTAACCCACGACATCTCTAAGCAGCTCTCCTTGCCACTTCAAGTGTCCATAGTGGTAGAGGGGTCCCCTTCTGCCAGGGTTCCAGACCCCCTGGTGAGAGCAGGCTGCTCCTTACCAGTTCAACTAACCTGTTCCCCCAGAGCTATTGTGATTCAAAATGAGCCCCAGTGCTCAGTAGCCCTTGTGGGGTTCCCAGCTTCCTCTTCAGCCCAGCTTCCATGTCTTCCCTCCACCCCCTCTCAGTGCCTTCCCTCTGAAGATCTGTAAAAAGCATGCCAGTTGTCTCAGTCCCTCTGTGGGAGCTGTTTCACTTCTCTGCATTTAGTTGGCCGTCTTGCCCGCCCATCCTGAAAGATCACATTCTTTGCTGACTTTTTAAAGTTTAGACAGGCAGGAAAAGACAGCAATTTCTATAAGTTATTTCTAGGCATTTAGCAGGTCCTGGTGTCTTAGCCATTGATCTACTAATACACCTGCTAGTCACAGAGCCATAGAGGCTGGGCTTCTAGGATCAGAAGACACAGAGCAGTCAATAAAGAAATGTTGACTAGAGAATTCCACCTACCTTTCCTTCAGATTTTTTCCTACAATCTGAAATTATAGACAAAAATTACTGAAATGTTTTACTGCTTTTGGAAATGCCAAGTACAGATGTGTTAGTGGTAGCAACACTTCAAACTCAGGTAGATCGAAACCTTCCGGAAGTGTAATAATTCTGAAAAAGCTTCAGATTAGGTGTTAAGAGAAGTGACATTTTAAAGAGAAAGAAAAATGGCTTGTAGTTAACATAAGACACCTAAAGACACAGAAAACTTTTAGGAGAGTTCAGTGTAAAGAGTGGGTAGAAAAGGGAATTTAATAAAATTTTTAAGTACAGATCAAATAACTACTATGGTTGGGAACTGGGTAAGAAATTAGCATACGGAGAGGAAGTAATTTGTGATATTACAGAGGACTTTATAGTCTAGTAGGGAAAGACAGCAAAGGAAAGAATAAATTACATTTTTAAAATAGGATAGCTAATTTCAGCTAGTTCCAGTCTCCACAACTACTTACATTTAATGCTTGACTATGAAAGTGAGAGAGAAAACTTTACAATGCATGGAGTCAAAGTGCAGTGAGTTAGAAAGGGAATACAGGAACACATTGCTTTCATAGCAAGTCATGTGCTATTTTAAATAAAGATGATGTATGACTAACCTGGAATCAGTAAGAATCCAGATAAAACCTATTCATTTCACTCGGTAATTCTATGCCTGATACATCCCTTGCTGAATATTTATCATTTGAATGCAGAATACTGTTTTGCCAATGCTCAGTGTACAAACAATAAATACAAACATTGCTTCCCTCACTATTTTTCTCTTATTCTTGCTATAGCTTTTCCAGGACTAGGATAAATGATAGCAAAGACCCACCTCACAGTTCATGGTAAAGGAAGCATAAATCCCCAAGATACCATTACTAACAATCTCGAAAAGAAGTAAATGGCCCATGGATCCTTTAAATGTTTCAAGTACAGCAGTTGAATGAATATGAGTCATACATGAAATGGGACCATTTGGAAGGCTGAATGGATTTTTAAGGTGAAAGGGGTTTCTTGTCCAAGGTTGGCAGACAGAGGTATGCAAATATTCTTGCCTTCTACATTTTGCAATATTAAAATAGTTGCGAATATGTCACAGTTCATTTCAACATGAGCCCCCCGTGAATTACAAAATGTGATCCTCCAAATCAACCCTCTCCTCAAGGGTCATGAAGCAAATTGACTTCGTATTGGTGGTCTCAGGAGAGCCAGCGGGTTTTTTTCACGGTTATTTTAGTAGCAGAGTTGGAGGCAAGAGAGATACAATTACTGAAGCAGTATATTCCATAGGTCAATATTACACACTCCAAATTATTTTTCTGGGCAAAGATGGAGCCAGATCTTCTGTCATCCGTGATGATTCTCTCTTTATATCCAAAATATAAACAATCTCCATATCCTGTAACTACTGCACCTCCAGATTATCTTTGAAACTCATCTGCTTATCTCCTTCACTGTTGTCACCACTGTGCCTCATTGGACCAGCCTCTGGGTCTTGAAATACTGTATCAAACACATAACTGAATTTCTTATCTCAAGACCTGCTGCTACTTAAATCTTTCCCACACATATCAGCATAATAATACATTCGCTCTCTGATTATGTCATTCCACAATTCAAAACTCTTTTAGGTTTTACTGTTGTTGTGTAGAAACTTCACACTCCTCAACATGGTGTTTAAAAAGCCCTTCATGACTACCAACTACTCTATTATTGTAGCAGAGGACAATGATGGAAAGGGATAGAATATTTAAGGAGATCACCTGTCCATGAGCATGCTATACTGAAGTGAGAGGAAAATCAACCCCCAAATCATGCTACATACACTTTGGAATGCACTACATAGTTCGGATCATACTTGAGTTTCCCTTTTGTATTCTTCTTTGGTTCGCCAGAAAGGGAGTCAGCGGGCAGTGTTGAGATGTCTGTGCTATGTGACACAAGAAGATAAGTGACATTCTTGATGTCCTAACTTCCACTATTTTAGAAATTATAGTGGAAAGTTGTGTGCAAAGATTTGAAATCTTAAAAAAATACCGAGTTCCTGAAATTCAATAAAATATCTATATTAATTTAAAATAAACAAATAAAAGCCCTTAAAATCTGAATTTTACTTACTCTTCAAACACAAGTCCACAATATCACCCGTCTTGTACTCCGCTAAATTATTACCATTTCTCTTTTTTTGACACGGAGTCTTGCTCTGTTGCCCAGGCTGGAGTGCATTGGTGCGATCTCGGCTCACTGCAAGCTCTGCCTCCTGGGTTTACGCCATTCTCCTGCCTCAGTCTCCCGAGTAGCTGGGATCACAGGTGCCCGCCACCATGCCTGGCTGAGGTTTTGGTATTTTTTTTAGTAGAGACAGGGTTTCACCATGTTAGCCAGGATGGTCTCGATCTCCTGACCTTATGATCCACCCACCTCGGCCACCCAAAGTGCTGGGATTATAGGCATGGGCCACTGCACCCGGCCAAATTATTACCATTTCTTGTTTTATTCTTCCCCCTTCTACCTTTGACCAGTCCCTATCTCACCCTATTCCATACCAATCTTTCAAAATGTTCCAACTTAGAATTTAGTTTAAAAAGATTTCTCAGAGTATGCAAGGCTAAGTAAGGTAACTGTACTATATGACCTGAAGCTACCCTGTACTTCTCTCACCAGAGCATTTATTATCCTATATTGCTACTGTATGGAGATCTTCTATAGAGCAAGTTCCACATCTGTCTTGTTCACTGTGATGTGCTCAACACTTCATAGCACTGAGTGCCTGGATTAACATTTTGTTGAATTGAATGGGCAAGGTAAACCACAATGCAAAAACTCTGATTCCTGGGCCTTTAGGGCAGACTTGCAGAGAAGAAAAAAATAGGCAATGAAGATAATATCTACAGTACCCATGTCTGCAGCATTGAATCCTACCAGTATTTGAAGCTTGTAGGCACAGTTAAAAATATTTATTTGTGATGTTGTCTCTGACACTTCAACTCAAAGTAATATTTCCTTCCTCTGAACCACAATGATCTATTTTACATGGTTGTCACTTTCTCTAGGATCATCTGAAGTCATGCCAGGTCATTCATGAAAAATCTATTTGGCCAATCAATAAAAAAATGAAAGTCATCTTAGTTAAATCTGAGCCCATAACTAACAAGTCTTTGTTTTTATCTGAGCCTATAATTAATAAGCCTGAGTCTCTCTGGTTGGCCTCCTATCCTTTCAGAAAAATGCAATGTACTTTGTGAATAATGTAATTTATTGAAGAAGTCAGTAGGTGGTTTTTAATTTTAACTACACGTTTGAATTAGGTAGGAAGCTCCAAGCACCTTCCCAAACCTAGTAAATTTAAATACTTCTATTAGTCCACTTTTACACTGCTATAAAGAATTCCCTGACGGTGGATAGTTCATAAAGAAAAGATTTTTAATTGGCCCACAGTTCCACATGACTGGGGAAGCCTCAGGAATCTTACAATCATGGTGGAAGGCGAAGGAAAAGCAAGGCTCATCTTACATGGCAGCAAGGAAGAGACAGAGCAGGGAATTGCCACACACTTTTAAACCATCAGATTTTGTGAGAACTCTACCACAAGACAGCACTTGGCAGATGGTGCTAAATCATTAGAAACTGCCTCCATGATCCAATCACCTTTCACCAGGCCCCACTTTCAGCATATGGGAAACATAATTTGACATGAGATTTGGCTGGAGACACAGAGCCAAACCATATCAATCCTTAAGTAAGGGATCCAGACTTCTGTATTTTTTCTTTTCTTTTTTTTTTTTTTATACTTTATGTTCTAGGGTACATGTGTACAACCTGCAGGTTTGTTACACATGTATACGTGTGCCATATTGGTGTGCTGCACCCATTAACTTGTCATTTACATTAGGTATATCTCCTAATGCTATCCCTACTCCCTCCCCCCACTCCACAACA